>NC_084739.1:32227228-32362228 GCF_033978785.1 Entelurus aequoreus | reverse complement strand
AAATTTTAAATGTGCTTTATAAATAAAGTTGATTTGATTCGATTTGATTACTACCGAAATTCTGAAATCAAAACAATCCTATTTTATTAGAAAAAGTGTTGTCCAAAGGTCAGGCTTTGACAGTAGTACTGTGATGCAAGCCTGGCATGTGGCTTACCTTCTCTCGGATCTCCAGAGCCCTCTTGCACAGGGGCTCGGCCTCCTTGTACTTTCCTCTCTTTCCATACAAGACAGCCAGGTTGTTCAATGTTGCTGCAACCTGCACAACACATACATATAGAAAAACAGACGGAATTATGGAATTTGACTTGAAAAATCAGGCTACTGAGATGCAGCAAACTTTTAAAACCATTTTGGATCTTTTGTAAAAACAATACTGTTTCAAATGTATCATGGAGATGGGGAAACAAGAATTGCAATGGGTGATGAGAGTGGTATAAATGTGTTAATAAAATAAGTAATTACAACTCTAAATGTTTTTTTTACTGGTTAGTAGTTAATGAACTAGCGTTGCAAGGTCTTGCATAATCTATGGCTACAATCAATCATGAAACTATACCAAAAGACTACCGTATTTTTAGGAGTATAAGTCGCACCGGCCGAAAATGCATAATAAAGAAGGAAAAAAACATATATAAGTCGCACTGGAGTACAAGTCGCATTTTTGGGGGAAATGTATTTGATTGATAAACCCCAACACTAAGAATAGACATTTGAAAGGCAATTTAAAATAAATAAAGAATAGTGAACAACCGGCTGAATAAGTGTACGTTATATGATGCATAAATAATCAACTGAGAACGTGCCTGGTATGTTAACGTAACATATTATGGTAAGAGTCATTCAAATAACTATAACATATAGAACATGCTATACGTTTACCAAACAATCTGACACTCCTAATCGCTAAATCCGATGAAATCTTATACGTCTAGTCTCTTACGTGAATGAGCTAAATAATGTTATTTGATATTTTACGATAATGTGTTAATAATTTCACACATAAGTCACTCCTGAGTATAAATCGCACCCCCGGCCAAACAATGAAAAAAACTGCGACTTATAGTCCGAAAAATACAGTAATCTGCTTTACAGATAACATATTAGGAGGTATGGTTGCCATGACAATAGGATTCCTACAGCAGGGTGGTCTTTCCCCAGCGTTTTCTCCCGGATGGACAGAGCATCGTTGAGAAGGTGGGCTGCTTCTTTGTATTTGTTCTGATCCCTGCATATACAAAAATATGTTGACAATAGGCAGTTCCTTAAAACAAAGGCTAACATTAAAACAAGTAAATGTAAAGGACTGCAGTATATACAGTCGCGATCAAAAGTTTACACACACTTGTAAAGAACATAATGTCATGGCTGTCTTGAGTTTCCAATACTTTTTTTGTGATAGAGTGATTTGAGCACATACTTGTTTGTCACAAAAAACATTCATGAAGTTTGGTTCTTTTATGAATTTATTATGGGTTTACTGAAAATGTGACCAAATATGCTGGGTCAAAAGTATACATACAGCAATAAAAGAACTAAACTTCATGAATGTTTTTTGTGACCAACAAGTATGTGCTAGAATCACTTTATCACAAACAAATAAGAGTTGTAAAAAGTATTGGAAACTCAAAACAGCCATGACATTATGTTCTTCACAAGTGTATGTAAACTTTTGATCGCAACTATATGTACTCAATTCTGACCTGTAAACTAAGGCCAAGATGTTGAGCATGGTAGCCACATCAGGGTGGTCATGTCCAGAGGTTTTCTCCAGGTCCTCCAAAGCTTGCTTGCAGAGAGGCACAGCTACCTCATACCTGCCCTGAGAAGCATACTGGATTACCAGGTTGTGCAGTGTTCTCAGGCGAGCCGGGATCTCGTAGCCTCCCTGCTGGGCTGCAGCCACAGCTGCGCTGTTGTGTTGATGCTGCACTATTGAGTATGAATGCAACATAGGCATGAGGGAGCGATCAAGTAGTGAAACAGACCAATTTTAATTTGGTTTGTAGAATGGTAAAATGGGTTTATCTGTTTAACAACATAATTAGGTGCCTTACTTCCTTGGCCATGCTCCTCCTCATCATTAGGGAAGAGATCATCAAGAGAGTCCTTTGGTGTTTCTTTATCTTTTTCATCCTGCTTTGAGAAGAAAACAAAAACACCTTTTCTTTAAAAACATTTTGAGAAAGGTAAATTCCAGCTGTTTAAAAAATAAGATACAAAACAACAATAGTGAACTTATGACAGCCAAGCACAATGATTTAGTATTTCCCGCTACAGTGTGGGGCAGTGTAGCTCAGGGCCGACCAGAAACTTGAGGGTTCGAGGTTCGAATCCAGCTGTTACCATCCTAGTCACTGCCATTGTGTCGTTGGGCAGGACACTTAACCCACCTTTATCCCAGTGTAGCATAAATGTAGATAATGTGTTTCTGAATATAATCACTAATTTTACAAACACAGGATATGATGTTAATATCTAAAATGCCATGGACTCTCCCTGAGCCAAGCTTGTGCCTGACCGCATGCTGAATATAGATAGTCACTAGGGAAAAAGCGCTATATAAATATAGTTAATTTCACTTCATAGTAGTACCTCAATATATGAGCTCAAATGGTTCTCTTAACTCAAAACACTGGAATCTAAAATCAACGTCTTCTTTACTCACTCTCTTCCTCACGATGGTTGAAAAACAAAATGATGTCCATATCCAACTATAAACAAATGCTAGTTAGTATGACCGGATGTTTTCGGCAGGTCTTACGAGGTTCACTGTAGCAATTGCTATGCCTATGGACGTAATGCTTGTACCTAAAATTTTTGCTTACAACTTAAAGATATTATCATTTTTATTTTACATTTTAAAATACTTCCTTGTGGTCTACATAACATGTAATGGTGGTTATTTTGTCAAAATGTTGTATATATTATGTTTTACAGACCATCTTCAAACCGCTTCCTAACCATTTCTTCAGAATGCCCCATTTTGTGGGGTGTCTTATTACATGCCTCCACTTCGATTGCATCTTCACCCCATCAGCGTCGTTGTAGTTTTTAGCGTGTTTATATTGTGTCTAATGACAGATATACTGTAAGTTAGAACTATACTGTACTTTATACTAGAAATGGCAACAGCGGGGGCTGCATGTGCATGTATGAGCCAGTCTGTCCTACAACATGAGGATCGAGAAAAAGAAGCCGCTTATGGATTACAGCGTCAGACTACAAAGGCGGACTCGTGCAAAGCTCTTCGGGTAAAAATTTACCATATATGTAGATATTCACTGACTTCACGAATAGGAAAAACATTTTTAAAAAATCGGGCAAATACCAAACCACACATTTGGAGGAAGTATGAAGGAAGGCAAGATTGTTATATAAATATCTCCGCCATGCTTTCATGGTTTGATTTCAAATTTTCGGGACTTATGCAGATCCCAAATACACAAAAAGTACCAACAGTTAAGAAAAGTTGTTGTTTCATGATAGGCCTCCTCCAAAGCATAACAATCAGCTGAGAGACAGCTTTTATCGAAAAACACCTTAAATTTATTTTTCCATTAATATTAATAATGATACAGTCATTTTAATATTAATTTAATCATGGCACAGATCATTTAAACCATCTTTACTATGAGCATGGACTATTTGTCAATAATAAACTGAGGGCTTTATTTGGAATAAACAAAATGGCAGCAAATGGTATGACATTTTTTAAAAAGCTATCCACATTCTCCCTTGGATAGAAAAGCTCTTTCAAAATTTGTGAATTTTAAAGTATACTCTTTAACACGTAAACTTCAGTTTAAAAGTATTTGGTACTTACAGTAGGAGAGGCTTCCTCATCATATTTCTTGAGCTGGTTCATGAACTCCAGATGTTTCTTCTCTTCCTCAAGCTGGGCGACGTTCTGTTCGCTCTTTTGCAGCTTCTGTTGGGTGTTAGCCAACTCGTCCCGCAGCCACTGGTTTTCCTGGCAGAGCCTTCTCACCTGTGCACGCAGCTTCTGCTTCTCGGACTCCACTGCATTCAGATGATTGGAAAGGGCCATCATTACCTAAGACGGAGATGGCATTGAAAAAACAACAGTACACTGGTAAGAGAAGATTGTGAATAAATGTGAGAAAGCAGAGGAAGCCAAACTACAAGGACAGTCGCAAGAGATTGGATGGTTAAAACACACAACACTAAATTATGAATTATTCACCCGATATTACCTGTGCTTCACCAAGTCCAAGCTCAATCATCTCCACTGACTTGCGCAGGAGGTTGGACTTCTCATGCACCAAGTTGGCTTCTTCGTCCTTTTTCAGGCACTTGATTGTCTCCAGGAGACTGTGGAGGATGGAGTTGTGCTCATTCTTCAGAGCCTCTAGACCCTGTATTACCAATTTGGTGTTGGAAATTATCTCTTCTTGGGAGAGCTTCTCAAGCTTCTCTTCCCGTGGATACACCATGGTGGACATCTTTGTTAGAGCTCAGGGAAACCTGTAGAGATTGTTGTAGAAAGTGCAAGAAGGTATTACACTATTGATAAAAACAATACAAAAAGAAACTACAGTGATTCACTCCATTATTGTCTGACAATGAAAAGGCCTGCCCTATATTGAGGCAACCTGAGCATGTGATCACGTGACAGCCAAGGAGAGTGATATAAGCTTGTATGTTATTACGTTTACATTACATTATTACAATATGAATTACAGTGTCTGTTGTCACCAAGAAAGAAAAAATAACAAACAAAACACATTTTTAAAAAAACATTAACAAAAAGGAAGTTATAAAAAATTGTTGCTTGATGGAATTTTATGGCACACAAAAGCCATTTTGCGCTGTAGTTTTCAATTTTAATTTTATGTGTGAAAACTGCCATGTGGCTCTCCTTTAGTGCCAGGTCAAGTATTAAACTTGCAGAGTACTTTCAAAGATGATGACACCATTCAAGGGTGTTACCAGCAAATGACCACTCTTTGGTGAGTGACAACATACTATTTTCTCAGTCCAATGACTCATTCAGCCACATCACTTATAAGCAACAAGCACAAAGAAGCCCTGCACGTATAGCAGGGATCAGAACAGCGGGTGTATGCAGTAGTTTATCCTCAGTGTGGATAAACAGAGGGGTATGAAAGCAGCCAAGAGCCAGATGCTAAAAAAATATATACTACGCCATAAAAAGGGCCACTCCCAGTTCGGATACTTCTGGCTCAAAGCAGTTTTCGGTGAACTTGTTTTTGGTGTATGACAATGTCACAAGTATAACAGCACAGATTGCAGCACACTTTAAAGCACAAACTTCACTGCCTTAAAATATAATATTACACTAGCAAACCCAGTACGGCCACTCAAACTGGGAGTGTTCTTACCATTTACTATATGGTCATCTATTTGGGTTCAGTGGTCATAACCAAAATAAGCAGCCTTCAACAGCCTTCATAAAATGACATGTACATAAGTCATGTTTAATTATGCAGATCAAATGATGAGGTCATACAACCGTCACCACAGATAGTTATGTAGGAAACATTGCAGTTTATAATTAAAACATGGTTAAAAAACCCTCCTTCAAACTGGATGAAATCTTACCATGAGGGTAGAGAACAGGTGGTCGAGGTGAACGGATCACTGTCCTCTCCCCTCAGGTGAGCTGTGGTGTCCCACAGGGGAGCATTCTGGGACCATTGTTATTCTTGATTTACATTAAGGAAATGAAAGCAATTTGTTCCTTTTCGCGGACAATTCTGCGATTCTGGCCTTGGACAGGGATAAATTGAAGGTTGAAAGCGCACTCATTACCGAACTAAGTAATCTCTGTTTCTGGCTTTCCGATAAACTGTCACTACACCTGGGTAAAACAGAGTCCATCCTATTCGGGTCCAAGCACAACCTAGGTAAATCCCCAGGCTTTACGATTAAAGCAGGTGATACCATAATCACCAGCAAAGACAAGGTAATTTACCAAGGTTGTATATTGGACAACACTCTCTCGGGTGAAAAAATGGCATTAAAAGCAATCACCAAGATCCATAATAAAACTCGATTTTTGGGCAGGTTTTCTGCGTTTATCAACAGGGATACACTTAAGACCCTTGCCGGTGCCCTCATGCAGTGTCATTTTGACTACGCCTGCACCTCATGGTTCACCAGTATCCCCAAGCCACTAAAAATGAAACTGCAAACTTCCCAAAACAAGCTGGTGGGACTCCTGCTCAACCTCCCATACAGGACTCACCTGACTTCAGCCCACTTTACCAAATTGGGATGGCTTAGAGTTGAGGAAAGAGTACACCAAATTGCAATGTGCCTTGTATTCAAAATACTCAGAGAAACTGTCCCCAAGTACTTGTCGAACTATTTCTCACAGGTACTACACGAGAGGGAGTTCCTCAGACCTCGTCCCCTCCAAATTCAAGACTCTCATGGGAAAAAATGCATTCTACTATTTTGCCACCACACAGTGTAATGCACTACCAACAGACCTTAAAGGCCTACTAAAATGAAATGTTTTTATTTAAACGGGGATATCAGATCCATTCTGTGTCATACTTGATCATTTCGCGATATGGCCATATTTTTGCTGAAAGGATTTAGTAGAGAACATCGACGATAAAGTTTGCAACTTTTGGTCGCTGATAAAAAAAGCCTTGCCTGTACCGGAAGTAGCGTGACGTCACAGGTTGAAAGGCTCCTCACATTTCCCCATTGTTTACACCAGCAGCTGGAGCGATTCGGACCGAGAAAGCGACGATTACCCCATTAATTTGAGCCAGGATGAAAGATTCGTGGATGAGGAAAGTGAGAGTGAAGGATTAGAGTGCAGTGCAGGACGCATCTTTTTTCGCTCTGACCGTAACTTAGGTACAAGCTGGCTCATTGGATTCCACACTCTCTCCTTTTTCTATTGTGGATCACGGATTTGTATTTTAAACCACCTCGGATACTATATCCTCTTGAAAATGAGAGTAGAGAACGCGAAATGAAAATTCAGTGACTTTTATCTCCACGACAATACATCGGCGAAGCTCTTTAGCTACGGAGCTAACGTGATAGCATCGTGCTTAAATGCAGATAGAAACAGAAGAAATAAACCCCTGACTGGAAGGATAGACAGAAAATCAACAATACTATTAAACCATGGACCTGTAAATACACGGTTAATGCTTTCCAGCCTGGCGAAGCTTAACAATGCTGTTGCTAACGACGCCATTGAAGCTAACTTAGCAACGGGACCTCACAGAGCTATGCTAAAAACATTAACTATCCACCTACGCCAGCCAGCCCTCATCTGCTCTTCAACACCCGTGCTCACCTGCGTTCCAGCGATCGACGGAAGGACGAAGGACTTCACCCGATCATCTGTGCGGTCGGCGGCTAGCGTCGGATAGCGTGTGTGCTATCCAAGTCAAAGTCCTCCTGGTTGTGTTGCTGTAGTCCGCCGCTAATACACCGATCCCACCTACAACTTTCTTCTTTGCAGTCTTCATTGTTCATTATACAAATTGCAAAAGATTCACCAACACAGATGTCCAGAATACTGTGGAATTTTGAGATGAAAACAGAGCTTTTTGTATTGGTTTCAATGGTGTACCAATACGATTGACGTCACGCGCATATGTCATCATACATAGACGTTTTCAACCGGAAGTTTAGCGGGAAATTTAAAATTGCACTTTATAAGTTAACCCAGCCGTATTGGCATGTGTTGCAATGTTAAGATTTCATCATTGATATATAAACTATCAGACTGCGTGGTCGGTAGTAGTGGGTTTCAGTAGGCCTTTAAAATTCGAACTTTGCTACTAAATTTTAAAACTGCCATAAAATCATGGCTCAGCTCAACCTCTACCTGATCTGAACCAAAATTGATCCCCAGCAACTCTTCGAAGCATCAAACAGCTTTATGTGGTTATAGTGTATATATATTTTCTCATTCTGTTTTGCACACTCTTGGGAGTCAACATGTGCATAGTCATGTACATAGTGTATATACCCCCCCCCCCCCCATTTTTTGTATATACTGTTTTTCAAATTACCTGACATGTATACTGTGTATATGTACATAATTTATCCATTTTTTTTAACGTAATTTTTTCTATACCTGTTACAGTTTATATATATTTTATTATTGAATGTATCAAATGTGATGAATATTTAATGGACCACAATGGAAACAAGCCTTTTGGCTTTTTGTACCATCCATTTGCCTTTTTAAAGCATTACATGGAGTCAATTCTTTAAGAGGTCAATAAACTTCTCAATCAATCAATCAAACCTGGCTAGCGTTAGACAAAGTTGAGTCTAAAACATAATATGCAACTGAATAAAGAGCTTGCATTATAAGACATCTGAAGTCATATTTTCCAATCTATTTAAGAGGAGATAAAATTCCATAACACCTACTGTTTTAATCTTTGACCTTGTTTCCACTGAAATAAAAAAGCATTTATGAAGTGAAAGTTCATCCATAAAAACACTTCTTATACTGAAATGGCTCACGGTGCTTTTAGAAGTTAATCCACAATACAGTAGCATATTTGACCTTAAGATATTTTCCAACAAAGCACTGTACAGATTAACAAGTATTAACATTCCCACATATTTAAAAGTTAACATCTGACATGGACACTACATTGCACGTTAACAAATGCTTGACCTCCTTGCTCCAGCACATGCGACATTGCAATTAAGTTATACTATCATCGCAAACCATCAGGGCAGGATTGTAAGTGTGTGGATATAATACACACCAATATATATACATTACAATAGTGAAGGAAAAAAACCAAGCCACAATCTCTTAAAATTCACTGGGTCTAAACCTCTATACTGATATCACAAAACTGTTTAAGAAGGAAGCTCTAATATTACAACTAATATTACAATATTACAACTATATACAACTAGAACACTAACCTGTTTCAGTTGCAGACCAGAGCTTTAAAAGTTTGGCATGGAGAATACCTGACGAAATAATGACTTGACTTCCAGCAATGGAACAATGCACACACTGGGACGGTGATAATCCAAAGCGATGCTTCTAGAAACGAAAAATGAATATTTGGCTGTAAAACTGGGTAATTCAAATCAAAAAGTACAGCGTGGGACGGAGTGTGTGATGCATGGCTGGGAGAGAGCAAATGCTGGTGCCTGAAGGACTGCTGTGACCTTCCTGCTGCTTCATGGCAAACAACCGACATCAGCTAAAGGCGGACATCCAAAAATGGCCCCACCCAAGGAAGCAGAGGAGCAAGTTGAATGGGGGAGGGAGTTATGGAGATGCTGCTCCTCTGCTCTCAGACACAGGAGAATGTGCATGATGAGACACAAAGATTCAAGGCAGCGAACATTTTTTTTCCTAATAACCTTACTTCACCAACACATCAAAAACACTAATTAAATGTCACAGCAAATTATTTGGACACAAAGCCTGTAATATTATCAATCAACCAGGTCATTGTATTTGCACGGCATTGAATAGATCGCAACAGGACTGTTCAGATTGTCTTAGAATAAGTTTTGACGAGGACAGCTCTAGTCTGAGGGCTTAATGCCGGATCCAAACTATTTACGCTCTACAAGTATGGACATGTTCTGTATCTATACCATCTGTCATCACAACAGAGCAAGAGTATACGTATCAGCACAAGTAATCTAGAGGCAGGAGAAATATTGTAATGGCAACATATCACGATACGTTTTCTAAATGTATCTATTTTTGCATACATATATATGCATGCATACATACATACGCATACATACATACAGTACATACATACATATGCATACATACTTATATACACATAAATATACATAGATATATAACACTTATATATACACATGTACACACAAACATACATACACAAACACATAATACATATATACATACATATACACACTAGGGCTGCAACAACTAATCAATTAAAATCAATTATTAAAATAGTTGCCGATTAATTTAGTCATCGATTCGTTGGATCTATGCTCTGTGCAGTTTTTTTTTTTTTTTTTTTAATAAAAAAAACCCAACATTTAATAAACCTTTATTTATAAACTGCAACATTTACTAACAGCCGAGAAACAATCAAAATAAGTATGGTGCCAGTATGCACCATACTTATACTTATTTTCAATAAAATACTGGATGGATAGAAATGTAGTTTGTCTCTTTTATCCGATTATTAATTGATTAATCAAAGTAATAATCGACAGATTAATTGATTATCAAATTAATCGTTAGTTGCAGCCCTAATACACACACATAAATATATACATATACACATACACATATCAGTGTTTCCCACACATTCATTTATTTGTGGCGGCCCGCCACGAAAGAATTACGTCCACCACAAATAGATTTTTTTTCTTTTTTTTTTTCCTTTCCAGCTTCTCAGGCAAATCATATAGTTGATGTAGATGCCCATATCGGCTGTTCAGATTTACTTTACAAAAGAGAAGTGTAGGATACTTCTCTTGTTGCCTTATTTGTATTTGACTTTATTAAATGTATTTATATTATCATTTGGTGCAGCCGGGCCGGAGCAGGAGAGGATAGAGAGAAATTATTATGTTGCTGGTAAATAATATGGTTGTAGTAGTAGGCTAAAGTTAAATTATTTAGTATGCACTAATTAAAGGGGCAGAGCTTTAAGAGACATTTTAGCTTTTATATTTTATAAGATATATTTTTTGTAAGAACCACAATTAATAAATATATTTCAGTGAATAACTTATTGTTCAAATCTGTATATAAATATGTACATAAAGTGTTGTAATTATATTGTAAAATGGATGGATGGACGTTTAAAACAAAACTGTTATTATTAATTAGTAAATATACATTTTTTGAGCCTTTTTAGAGAAAATCATATATTTGTAGTAAATTATGCAAATTCCTCGATGATGTCATGGTGACCACGCCTATAGCCACGCCCCCACCACCACAGGTATCTTGGCAGTTTATGGGAAACACTGCATATATACATACATATACACATATATACACACATATATACATACATATAGTCATACCAAAGACTATAAAATGGTACCCACCCATGCCGCTGCTCACTGCTGCCCTTACCTCCAAGGGGGTGATCAAGGGTGATGGGTCAAATGCAGAGAATAATTTCGCCACACTTAGTGTGTGTGTGACAATCATTGGTACTTTAACTTAACTTTAACTTTAATACATATAAACACATATATACATATACATGTGCGTGAAACATGTATATACCGTATTTTCTGCACTATAAGGCACACCTAAAAACCTCCAATTTCCTCAAAAGATGACAGTGCGCCTTATAATCCGGTGTGCCTTATATATGGACCAATGTTGAGCCACAACAGGTCTCGCAACTACGGTAAGCAGCCGCCGACTTCATTTTCCCCCGTAGAAAAAAGGGGAAAATGAAGTCGGCGGCTGCTTACCGTAGAAGAAGCGCTTCTTCTTCTACGGGCGAAAATGAAGTCGGCGGCTGCACCGTAGTTGCGAGACCTAAACTTTATGTAAAGACACAAAAATGGCTCCTATTAAGAGATACGCTTAAGACGCAGTTTAAACTCAAGGCGATCAGTCACACAGTACAAAACGGGAATAGAGCAGCAGCGAGAGAATTTAACATTAACAAATCAATGGTGCGGAAGTGGAGGAAGCAACATGATGACCTGCGCCAAGTAAAGAAGACTAAACAGAGTTTCCGAGGGAACAAAGCGAGATGGCTACAGTTGGAGGACAAACTCGAACAGTGGGTTGTTGAACAGAGAGCAGCAAGTAGAAGTGTCAGTACAATCACTATTTGTTTTGTTGACATTCCCTTTAGCGCAGCTCCATCTAATGGATGCATAACGTAACCCCAGCCTCTACTGTAGCGTCTATTCTATGCGCCTTATAATGCGGTGCGCCTTATATATGAACAAAGTTTAAAAATATGCCATTCATTGAAGGTGCGCCTTATAATCCGGTGCGCCTTATAGTGCGGAAAATACGGTAATTAATGACAAAATAATTGAGTGACCGTTCCAGAAAACAAACGGTAAGACGTTATAAACAAGTTGTGGCAACGTTTCTCACACATCGTTTTACAGATCCGCTGTTTATGTTTCCTCTCCTCCTTAATGCTCTGAGTCACAGTCGGTGAGTATAAGAGCAACCAGTGACACGACGCTGGTACATCCATCAATCCATTTTATTTTTCTCCTCCTCTGTACACTTTTTGGGTAGGACAAATGTGTCTGTCTCCAATATTGTCCACACCGGTTGCCATCTAATAACAGCAGTGCGGCATTAAATGCACGCCGAAACTGCACAGAAGTGAAGCATGTGAAATGAAGTGAAACGAAGCAATCAGCTGCAGCAACCCCGGGAAAAGTTAGATAATGGTAAAAATACTAATAATAATGGTAATGTTTCAGTTTGGCATGGTGATGGAGTTTTGTGCTCATACACAATGGTCTCTGACGTGGATGCACGCGCTTTACAGAGCTGTTTTTTGCCGCAGCGGTTGTGAAAGTGCTTGATTTAATATGCAGCGCAGTCTTCTTTTTAAATGTTAATATAACCGACAATCAACCTCATTTAATTTAAAATCGTAATTGTGACTAAAACTTGATTAATTCTGCAGCCCTTAAAAATATACCTGGCCAACAAAGCTGACGCTGATGAACTAATAAAGGCTGTTGGATGACAGGCTTAACATCTTCAAAGACAATATGAACAGTCCAGTTGCGATTGTTTCAAAAGGTGGGATGAACTGGGAAAAAACACTTTGGGCGAAAGGAGGGATATACACCCTACTGTTAATCAGTCAATGACAGGACACAAAACAACCATTCACACTTCTGGAAAATGTAGTCTGTCCAATTAACTTAACATGTGTGTTTTGAGGACGTGGTTGGAATCTAAAGAACCACAATTAGGAAAGAAACATGTAAACAGAGAGAGAACATGTAAACTCCACCCACAAATCTTCCAACAGAGATTCTAACCCCCATCTCCAGACTGAGGTTGACATGCTCAATCACAAGAAAGATAAACAATGCTCTCTTGAAACAAGAAGGGAAGCGTATTGAAGTTAGTTCAGGAATGTGCTTTCACAAACAAGTAAGACGACTCTTGTTAGCCAGTGATCAAAGTTCACAAAATGATGCTGCAATAAAAACACCTTTAACCCAGAGTCTAATGCAACACGGTCACACTTACAGTATAGAATATGCAATCACAATAAAGTGTAAGTGCAAGCCACTGACCTGAAATTAAAGAAAAAACTACTTAGTTTCTTGCATCATAGTACCAAAAAGTTTATGCAAACCCTAAAAAATATACATGGATCAGTTTGAGACACTGTAAAAGGGTAAGAGGTAAAATGTGGTGTTAGTGTCATCTGTTCTAATGCCAGCACAATAAGACCGAAGACTATTTCAATAGACCCTTTTCGTGTGACGTTATACAACTTCTGATTTTGAAGACGGTTGCCTTATAGAGAGCGGGCTTCAGGTTTTTTGATGAAGTGTCCCGCGATGCTTTGTCGGCAGCCACATTCGTAGGCTTTGTATACAGAGAATAGCGCTAATCATAAAAAAGTTCTTTAACTTTGATCGCATCCTATAAATGTTGTTGTCCAATAAAGAAACATGTATTGTTTACTTCTTTTATTGTCAAATTTATCCTGGTGCTGCACCACTGCTTACTGTTTCTTTCACTTCCGGTCAATGTGTCACAACTACTATACTAGAGCATGCATGATGTTTGTGCAGGTGTTGGCATGGTATGCTAACACCTGCACATTTTAAGCAGGCTACCAGTACATGTATAAGCCTTTTTACCACATTCCACACTGGGGACGCGAACCCTGGTCGTTCGTGTGAGAGGCGAGCTTGCGGACCACTGGGCTAAAAGCCCTAACTAGCAGCTAGCACTACTCTTGAAGTTGTCAGAGAGTGAGGTAAACCAACATAGATCTGGCACAACTACAGTGGCTGGCCCCCGTTACACATGCGGCCAATAATGTAATTAATTATTAATGCCAGGAAGATTGAGAAGAGAAGACCAGGGTTTCTCCTTAATGTAATTGAATGTGTCGCAATGCAACAGCATTTTTGTTACCGCCACACCTTAAAAATAAGGGCTTTTTTTTTACTTGAAAACAAATTAAAGTAATAAATTGCAGCCCCCAGATGAAATCACACAAAGTCTGACGCTATTTTTTTACTTTTATTACCAATTTTATGATAAACAACGGCACAATTCCGACAGGTTTTACCTCCCATGAAAGCACATTTGTCTCCTTGAGTCTTCGCTTCCCCGCTGGACACACAACAATGCTTCCTCATTCTCTGCCAATCACCTTTCAGGCCCGGAAGGTGTGTGTAAACATGGGAAAAACTGATATCAAATCGAAACCACTCGAACATAAAACATTAAATGGTCGTTACAGTAAGAATATATATATATATATATATATATATATATATATATATATATATATATATAGCCTTTTATTTGCGCACTATGGACAAGTGACGTACCAAAAACTTGACCACCAAAAAAAGACTTTGATAACCGAAAACCACGCTACCGAAACCGGATGTAAACAAAACGCACGCCATTGTCTCGAGCGTTGTCAGCATGTCCGCGATGTGGACATGATTTTTATATATATTGAAGAGATGTGCAAATATTAAGAGAACAGTGGGGCTTTTAAGAAGAGAAAGTCCAACTAAAGCAACAGCCCGAAGCAAGCCTCTTTCGTCAGGGACATCGAGGGACAGAAGTTAGGAGTCTCTAAACAAAAGTATATTCTATAATAACACCAGAAGATGCTTGGTTTGTTGCTAGTTGTTCTTCATTTAAAAAGTTATTAAAAGTCTGTAAACACTTGAAAAAATCTCAACAACGTACCTTTTCCAAAAAAAAGCAACAATTGAAAATATGGCAAAAATGTTTAAAAAAAAACAAAAACATGTTAATACTAATTAATAAACACAGATGTGTTTTAAATGTATTTATACATTTATATCTTTGTACAGCCTATTTGCGCACTATGGACAAGTGACGTACCGAAAACTTGACCACCAAAAAAATACTTTGATTACCGAAAACCACGCTACTGAAACCGGATGTAAACAAAACGCACGCCATTGTCTCGAGCGTTGTCAGCATGTCCGCGATGTGGACGTGATTTTTATATATATTGCAGATATACCCGCGGAAAGCAATCTACAAAATGTGCAAATATTAAGAGAAAGTCCAAACACTTGAAAAAATCTCAACAGCGTACCTTGTGCAAAAAGAAGCAACAATTGAAAATATGGCAAAAATGATTAAAAAAAAAAAGAAAAGTTAATACTAATTAATAAACACAGATGTGTTTTATAATTAATAAACACAGATGTTTTAAATGTATGTATACATTTTTAAACCTTTTATAAGAAGTCCTATCATCATAGTCACGTCATTGTGGTACCGCCCATAACCACGCCTCCACCGCCACAGGTATCTTGGCACCATGAAGAGTTAACGATATCTGGAGAGGTGACTTAGGCCATGTCCACACGAACACAGATACTTAAAAAATGCATACTTATCTCTGCGTTTAGGCCTTTTGTTCACACGCAAACGCATACTTTTGTCTTTAAAAACGCAGACTTTTAGAAACGCTGGCTAAAGTGTGCAGTTCCAAAACTCTCTGTGTGTGCGTGTACACGGCACAAACGGGGACTTGTGATGATGTCACGGTTGCGCGCTGTCATTTACAAAGCTCAACAACACTGCCTTTAACCACATTATAAGAGCAATTACTGTATGTTTGGACGTAAATATGCTGCTCTTTTCACTCAACATTGATTAAAAAGACACATCAAAATGGGCTTTGCGACACTCCCGTTGGTCCTAATGACAGTCAGCTGTTTGGGATACGATTGCTGTCGAACCTCCACCTGATGGAACAACTTTGACAGGCAAGACTTTTTGCTCAGTGTCATAAAAAAGGTGCAACATTATTTTATGTTTTTAGTCCTTTAATGACAAATCATGAGGTCAACTTATGTGTGTTGCTTCCATTCTTGTAGATGGAGCCGGGCGCGATTGTAACCGTGTATGCACGTAAAAAGCGACCAAGCAACAAAAAAGAACATAATGTAGCGTCCTCCTTGTAGTGTGTACTGATGTTAAAGACAATATACACTTCATTGCACATGTAAAATATCACTATGTCCATGATTAAATGCTTTATAATTCCACGAGAGTTATGCAGCTGTACACGCACGTCAGTGTGCTTTATATAGGCAGTCAAACATGCAAAATAGTTTCCTTGGCTCGTTAGTGCGTGCTGATTTTTTAAATAATGTACACTTCACTGCACATGTAATGCATTACAATGTTGCTAAACATGTTATAATTCTATCAGTGTTGGGTTTCAGCAGCACAGGCGTGCATGCGCTCTTTAAACACTGAAAAGAGATAAAGTTCCCAGGGCTCTGTGTACGTGCAAGTTGGTTTTAAAGATAATGTACACGTCATTGTGTACGTCTAGTACAGTGGTTCTTAACCTTGTTGGAGGTACCGAACCCCACCAGTTTCATATGCGCATACACCGAAACCTTCTTTAGTGAAAAATAAAATGTTTTTTTTTTCTCAAATTCAAGACAAAGTTATATGTTTTTTTTTACTGGTGCACAAAATGAACCGTGCATGAACATCACCTTGTTCAAAGAACAAAACCAAAACAGTGCATGAACTGAAATGAAAATACACACCTGCAAATCAGTGTGACTTCTGCTGTTGCCTTCGAGAGACCAGTTCAAATATGCATGGCTTCACCTTGGCAAGTGCCACTATCCTTTTTTCCCCTCAGCAAAATCTGTTCCTTTTCTTCGTTTTCCACCCAGACATACAATACTAGTACACAGCTCATGAAAAACAATATTTTTTGTTATTGTCATTGTAAGTGGGCCAAAACACTTATATTAGAAAATAATCTCATGGAAATGACTGCTGTCATTTGAATATAATAATAAAACATTTAACTTGTTATTTAGTCAGGTTTGGGACAGGTGTGCGTCTGGGGTGCCCACAGTGCATGTGCATGTGCACGTCTGACGTCGCTCACACGTGCTCTACTGAATGCTCAAGGAGTTTTTGCGTTTGCTCACGCATATGGAAAATTAGAGGGAACATTGTTTGGGGTTATCCATTATACGCCGATAGGGAGAAGATTGTGTCTTGACCTCCGCGGCGGAGGCTCAGCCGAACCCCTGAGGCCGACTCACCGAACCCCTAGGGTTCGATCGAACCCAGGTTAAGAACCACTGGTCTAGTATATCAAAATAAAACATAACGGAAGTGTAATGCCAACAAGTCAGCTGTGGCGGCTTTTTTTCAGGCTTCTGATTGGACAAAATGTGCATGACAGCAGGTGTATGTGTTTGTGTGTAGACAGAGACCATTTTGAAACTACACTTGTGTGGATGGAGATCGTTTTAACCCCAAATATGCGTTTTTGAAACTGTCTGTGTTCGTGTGGACATGGCCTCAGTCTGACTTCCAGTGTTTGATTTTGTTGCTCCATTTCTTTTATTGTAAGGTGTAGGGGTCTATATTGTCAATAATCCCACATTTACCATCATACATACCGTATTTTTCGGAGTATAAATCGCAGTTTTTTTTCATAGTTTGGCCGGGGGTGCGACTTATACTCAGGAGCGACTTATGTGTGAAATTGTTAACACATTACCGTAAAATATCAAATAATATTATTTAGCTCATTCACGTAAGAGACTAGACGTATAAGATTTCATGGGATTTAGCGATTAGGAGTGACAGACTGTTTGGTAAACGTATAGCATGTTCTATATGTTATAGTTATTTGAATGACTCTTACCATAATGTGACGTTAACATACCAGGCACGTTCTCAGTTGGTTATTTATGCGTCATATAACGTACACTTATTCAGCCTGTTGTTCACTATTCTTTATTTTAAATTGCCTTTCAAATGTCTATTCTTAGTGTTGGGTTTTATCAAATAAATTTCCCCAAAAAATGCGACTTATACTCCAGTGCGACTTATATATGTTTTTTTCCTTCTTTATCATGCATTTTCGGGCGGAGTGACTTATACTCCGAAAAATACGGTATTACTTTCCCGATATAGCATCTAATCCTCTCCGATATCTTAACAGAGACGTGTTACCCATAGTTAACAAAGACAGAGACGTGTTACCCATAGTTAACAAAGACTTATAAGCCAAAATTGTCAATGTCAAATCGTACTTGTTGCCTTGGGAAAATTACACCCATCCAGGATGGCTGCCGTTGTGGCGAGTGCCAGATAACGTCACACGATCTAAATAAATCTATACCAGTAGGCATTATTTTAATGCCCGGAAAGTAAACTAAATGATAAAAATGCAGTGGGTATACATTACAAAAGGGTTGGAGTCAGCATGACATTTCCAGTCAGTTATACTACATCGCGGGGTGCCATCATTGGCCAGTTTCCTGCAAGCAGCAACATATGCGTGACCAACAGACACAAAGCAGAGGCAGTCATCAAGGAGGGTGTGGCGGAATCATTGCCAATACCAGTTATCGATCACTGCAATCCGGCCAAACAGGCCGTTTTATCATTGACAGTGAACACTTTGTACCTGAATAGTTGCACACAAGTACTGAACGAGGCAGCCCATATGTTATTCTGTGAATACATTTAGAAAAGTATGGTTGCAATGTCGTTAGCCGTGTTTCACGGTTGTGAGTCATATATCCATATATCCAGTCATATATACAACTAGGATTTCTGCAACACATTAAATGGTCAATTGACGTGATCTTTATTACCTGAAGTTGTTTGACAGCTATTGTATTCATCAGTATGCACCATTATGCCAGGGGTGTAAAATAACACAATTGCGGTTCCTAACTACGTGGATCTACGCTTTCGTTCGCTCAGCTATGACGTGATTTTATTGATGAAAGCTAACGTTAGTGGTTACGTTGTTGTACATACGGAAATGCTTTCGCCAAAGTTTTTATTGTATACAGCTTTGAGATTTGATTCGCTCTGCCGTCAGTGACTGTTCAGCTCGGCTAGCATGATAGCCTCACCACTCCCTGTTTGCTTCGTAGCCGGTTCGACGCGTTTCAGTAATAAAGGCAGTATTTGAGGCATGTGGATACGAAAACATATTCAACGTAAATATACAGTCACACAAATGGCCAAAACAACAACAATAATACAAGTAAATAGTTAGAAACCCTTACCGACAGCTAGAACCTTCGCCTAGCCCAGCCCCTTTAAATCCAAAATGTCGCCTCAAACTGCAAAGTTCTCCCATCAGCCCTTGCGCTCAAGCAAATTTTTCATGACGTAATGTTTTGTTTATGCCTCTTCTAATACTATATAAGTGTAGGTTGGATGGAAAGTACAAATAACTCATGAATAAATGTATTATATATTTGATTAATCAAAGCTAAAATAAATAACTAAATAAAAACTTCAACTTCTAGTGTACCGTCGGAAAAAATATGCGTTGATGCTGCCATCTAGTGGTTACAGACTTTCAAATTCTTTAAATCAATTGCGTATCGTGTTAAGATTTTTTTACATACATTTTTTAATTTGCGCGGGTCAAAGGAAATATACATCAATTGCATACTATGTACAGTTTGCATACCATGGATGTGTACACTGCGTATGCAGCCTGTATGTACAATAATGAAACATCGCGTTGAGGTTAACCGTGTTTTGAACAAACCACAAACAAAGGTTGTCACCCATTTCCCACGAAAGGTGGTTTTGTGCATAATAAAATAAAAATAATGCCTTTTTTACATTTTTTTATTTTATGAACCTTTATTTAAAATATGCAACATTTATATACAATAGAGAAA
Source organism: Entelurus aequoreus (assembly GCF_033978785.1). Lineage (NCBI taxonomy): Eukaryota > Metazoa > Chordata > Actinopteri > Syngnathiformes > Syngnathidae > Entelurus > Entelurus aequoreus. The sequence continues at coordinate 32,342,338 of NC_084739.1, read as the reverse complement.
TACAAATAATCAAAACAAGTACAAAAACAGTACAATAACAGTGCAAAACAGCACCAGGGGCTGTAAATTCAATAAAGTAACTAAAATTGAATGCATATATATATATATATATATATATATATATATATATATATATATATATATATATATATATATATATATATATATATATATATATATATATATATATATATATATATATATATATATATATATATATATATATATATATATATATATATATATATATATATATATGTAACAGAATGTAAAGCCATTGGCTCACACAAGTTCCGTAAATAATTTACATTTGGACCACAGCAACATAGTTTTCCCATATTTTTGGTTGTTAGAGGTAGAGAGTGTTTTAAAGTAGAGTTCTAATTCTTTTTTAGAGGCAATAAAACAGGTCGGGTATTGAGAAACTTACATTTTTGAATATAAAACTTAGCTTAATTTATAATGAGGTTGCTCAGTGTTCGGGAACTGCGTCATCACTTTGCGACGCGGCGTACAGTCTAGCGAAGGACGCCAAGACGACTGTCGTTATGATATAAGGCGAATATAAAGGTTTGTTCTTTTAATATGTACACTATGTAAGATTTCTATGTCCTTATGTTATAAATTCTAGTATTTAGCAATCTAATGAACGCGTCTGGGTGTCCAGCGACACGTGTTAACCTTTTCAAGCCATGCGCTAAGCTAGTTCTAAATGACCGAAAAACCAAAGTGAAGGTTTCTTAAAACTTAAACGAAAATTACATTTGGAGTATGACTGACGTAACGAATTGTGTCAATGTAGTTTACATTCAAGCATACATATTCACAACTGAAGTTATTTTACGGCACTTTTCACATGAAGCCGGGTCGCACCAAGTACTGTAGGTATGTGTGTAACATCCATCCATCCATTTTCTACCGCTTGTCCCTTCTGGGGTCGCGGGGGGTAGGCGGGGTACGCCCTGGACAAGTCGCCAACTCATCGCAGGGCCAACACAGCTAGACAGACAACATTCAAATATTAAATGTTTCACATGAAACCAGTATTATCAGACATTTCTTGTATATAGGTATAATTTTCCTGTGATAAATATTAAGAAAGGTATGGATTATTGAAACCGGTGAAAATGCACACATTTCTGGTTAATTTCTTAACAGTAGTGTCACGATTTCACGTGTGACCTTTTTGTTAAATCTGATTTTTAAAGGCCTACTGAAATTATTTTTTAAAATTTAAACAGGGATAGCAGATCCATTCTATGTGTCATACTTGATCATTTCGCGATATTGCCATATTTTTGCTGAAAGGATTTAGTATAGAACAACGATGATAAAGTTTGCAACTTTTGGTCGCTGATAAAAAAAAAAGCCTTGCCTATACCGGAAGTAGTGTGACGTCACAGGAGGAAGGATCCTCACAATTCCCCGTTTACAATGGAGCGAGAGAGATTCGGACCGAGAAAGCGACGATTACCCCATTAATTTGAGCGAGGATGAAAGATTTGTGGATGAGGAACGTTAGAGTGAAGGACTAGAGAGGCAGTGCAGGGTGTATCTTTTTTCGTTCTGACTGTAACTTAGGTACAAGGTCTCATTGGATTTTACACACTCTCCTTTCTCTTTTGTGGATCACGGATTTGTATTTTAAACCACCTCGGATACTATATCCTCTTGAAAATGAGAGTCGAGAACGCGAAATGGACATTCACAGTGACTTTTATCTCCACGACAATACATCGTTGACGCACTTTAGCCACGGAGGTAACGTGATAGCATCGGGCTCAAATGCAGATAGAAACAAAATTAAAAAAAAACCTGACTGGAAGGATAGACAGAGGATCAACAATACTATTAAACCATGAACATGTAAATACACGGTTAATAATTTCCAGCTTGGCGAAGCTTAACAATTGAAGCTAACTTAGCTACGGAGCTAACGTGATAGCATCAGGCTCAAATGCAGATAGAAACAAAATTTTTAAAAACCCTGACTGGAAGGATAGACAGAAGATCAACAATACTATTAAACCATGAACATGTAAATACATGATTCATTTCCAGCTTGGCGAAGTTTAACAATTGAAGCTAACTACGGAGCGGCGGCGGGCGTTGTAGCTTTCGACGACACCCCAGCCGCCATCAGAGTCGGCAAGAAACATATATTTCCCCAAAGTTACGTATGTGACATGCACATAGCGACACGCACGTACGGGCAAGCGATCAAATGTTTGGAAGCCAAAGCTGTACTTACGGTAGTGCGTCTGCTATCCAGCTCAAACACAACACAACCTCCTGGTTGTGTTGCTACAGCTAGCTGCTAATACACCGATCGCACCTACAACTTTCTTATTTGCAGTCTCCATTGTCCATTAAACAAATTGCAAAAATTCACCAACACAGATGTCCAGAATACTGTGGAATTGTTCGATGAAAACAGAGCAGTTTGTATGGTGACACATTGGGTACGAATACTTCCGTTGCCATCGTGATGTCACGCGCATACGTCATCATACATAGACGTTTCCAACCGGAAGTTTAGCGGGAAATTTAAAATTGCACTTTATAAGTTAACCCGGCCGTATTGGCATGTGTTGCAATGTTAAGATTTCATCATTGATATATAAACTATCAGACAGCGTGGTCGGTAGTAGTGGGTTTCAGTAGGCCTTTACAGTGTCATAAATTTCTTAATATTTATACCATTTAAAAATAAGACCAGGCAAACGGCGGCTCCAAAAAATCAGTGTGTGAATCGATCAATTTAAAATTTATCGGCAGACTTACAGATAAATGCACTACTTATATTATAATAGGGATTCCAATGACTATTTGACTCACCTTAGATCAGTCTTTCTCAAACTTTTTTTTTTCAATCAATCAATCAATCAATCAATGTTTATTTATATAGCCCTAAATCACAAGTGTCTCAGAGGGCTGTACAAGCCACAACGACATCCTCGGTACAGAGCCCACATACGGCGGCGTGGCGTAGTGGGTAGAGCAACCGTGCCAGAAACCTGAGGGTTGCAGGTTCGCTCCCCGCCTCTTACCATCCAAAAAATCGCTGCCATTGTGTCCTTGGGCAGGACACTTCACCCTTTGCCCCCGGTGCCGCTCACACCGGTGAAATTAATGATGAATGAATGGTAGGTGGTGGTCGGAGGGGCCGTAGGCGCAAACTGGCAGCCTCGCTTCCGTCAGTCTACCCCAGGGCAGCTGTGGCTACAAATGTAGCTTACCACCACCAGGTGTGAATGAATAATGGGTTCCCACTTCTCTGTGAGCGCTTTGAGTATCTAACAATAGAAAAGCGCGATATAAATCTAATCCATTATTATTATTATTATACGGGCAAGGAAAACTCACCCCAGTGGGACGTCAATGTGAATGACTATGAGAAACCTTGGAGAGGACCGCATATGTGGGTAACCCCCCCCCTCCAAGTAACACCTCAGAAATCATTTGGCTCTCTAAGTACCACCATAATGACCAACATTAAAATACAGTAGCAAAGTAGGCCTAAGTATTCATTAACAAGGCAGAGGTTTCCTTTAATAAGTACAGTATATTTAATATTGGCGGCGGCGTGGCTCGGTTGGTAGAGCTGCTGTGCCTGCAACTTAAAGGTTCCAAGACACCTTACCCAGTGCGACACACTGGTTTTAATGTAGCTTAGATATGTAGATATTGGGTTTCACTATGTAAAGCACTTTGAGTCTCTAGAGAAAAACGCTATATAAATGTAATTCACTTCCCATTTTTGGCCACTGTAACATTACACACAGTTTGAACAGTAACACTGTGGTAACGTCTCGAGTCACGTCATTACAATATTTAACTTATTCTTTGGCATACTACTAGATGTAGACCGCATACCACTAGTGCAGTGGTTCTTAACCTTGTTGGAGGTACCGAACCACACCAGTTTCATATGCGCTTCCACCGAACCCTTCTTTAGTGAAAAATAAAATGTTTTTTTTTCTTTCAAATCCAAGACAAATTTATGTTTTTTTTGCTGGTGCAGAAAATTAACCGTGCATGAACATCACCTTGTTCAAAGAACAAAACCAAGACAGAGCATGAACTCACAACAAATTACACTCCTGCAAATCAGTGTGACTTCTGCTGTTGCCTTTGGGAGACCAGTTTAGATATGTGTGGCTTCACCTTGGCAAGTGCCACTCTCATGTAATTTTCACAGCAAAGTCTGTTCCTTTTCTTCGTTTTTATGTCCATCATCCTCGAAAAGGATTGCTCGCAAAGACTGGGGGTATCCATAATTCGCCGATAGGGAGAAGTTGTCATTTACACGATGAGTCGGGTGTGTCTTGACCTCCGCGGCGGAGGCTCCGCCGAACCCCTGAGGCCGACTCACGAACCCCAAGGGTTCGATCGAACCCAGGTTAAGAACCACTGCACTAGTGGGACCCATACCACAGTTTGAGAATCCCTGCCTTGGATGTTTTGCTAGGGGCTTTTGGCAAGTGTAAACTTGGGAAATGTCAGAGACTTGTGCCACATGTACTTGGTCAATCTGAAAATTTCGATATTCCGGATAAACTATGATATGTGTTCTACGTCATCAGTGTTGGTGTATAGTGGTGATGAAAACAACTCAAACGCAGTTGAACTCTGAATACAGAGATCCTGACGCTATTCAGATTGCACGATCAAGCGTGAGACGCGCTGAGTGACCACTGCCGATATCTAGCCAGCGGGGAATACACACATACCTACACCAAGCTCCTCATAGATTAAATCAAACAAATTAAAGCACATGTAAGTCAACTTTTGGTGACCGAAGAAAGGAATAACTTGCTCGAGGGAAGTAACCTCAAACTAAACCCAGACTCCAACAATATCAATGTTAACTAAACGCATAATTATAATGATATGTGCTTGTCTAAACATACTTTTATCTCTCCTGTGCAGCTCTAGTAGGAGCGATGGCGATGTCTTGTTTGACCCGAGGCCTGCGCTCCCTCACTGTGTCCCAGCCTGCTCTGCTGTTCGCTCACTCTCAGGTCTGTCACTTTAGATCAGTGGTCCCCAAACTGCGGCCTGCGGGTCTCGTCCGACCCGCCAAAACAACTCGAGTGGCCCACCTAATGATCCCAAACAATCCGTCAAAACATATTTCAGTTCAGTTCAGTTTCATTTTATTTTGAACATACATACAATACAATGTAATTCATCACGTATTTCCAGTTGTTTCATTACAGCACTTCCAAAAAGGAGTAGGAAGAAGCTGAGCTTATTTAATCCTACCTCTTTTCATACCATAGCAATTTTATCCTATTTCCTTGTTCTCTGTAACATAACAGTGAACAAATAAATAATAAACAAATAATACACCATATTTAGTAAACAACTATTAAATACATACTTAAATAATCTTTGTTTCGAGAAAAAAAAAGGTTCAAGATGTTCATCATAATTCTTGTTCTGTGTACTTTGTGAATACTTGTAGTTTGAACAGTCTCTTAAACTAAATCATATTGGTGCTTTGTTTGATTTCTTTGGTTAATCCATCGCATAATTTAATTCCACATACTGATACGCTAAAAGTTTTAAGTGTTGTCCAAGCATACAAATGTTTTAAATTAGATTCTCCTCTAAGGTTATATTTCTCCTCTTTTGTTGACAAGAATTGTTGTACATTCTTGAGTAGCAGGTTATAGTTTGCTTTGTACATAATTTTAGCTGTTTGAAAATGCACCAAATCGTTGAATTTCAATAATTGTGATTTAGTAAATAAAGGGTTTGTATTTGGCCCTAGTGTGTGAATGTTGTCTGTCTATCTGGGTTGGCCCTGCGATGAGGTGGCGACTTGTCCAGGGTGTACCCTGTCTTCCGCCTGAATGCAGCTGAGATAGGCTCCAGCACCCCCTGGACCCCGAAAGGGACACGCGGTAGAAAATGGATGGGATGGATGGAAGTTCTCTATATCCAACATAATGTATTATTCTAATTGATCTTTTTTGTAATACCGAATGAAGCACAAATTTGTAGTTGTTTCCCCATATTTCTGCACATATTTCTGCATTTTAATATTGCATTTTCCCATAGACAGCGTGACGTCTCGGGCGAGCACACTTTTACAGTCAATTAGTGCTCTACGGCGTGCATAAAATGATAAAAACAGTTGGGAAACGGAAAATAGATTCAGTGTGCAGTTTTTAAACAGTGGTAGACTGATGACTTTGTTTGTCCAGTGCAAAGAAAAAATAGTTTATTTGATCTGCAAAGAGACAGTGGCGGTGTTCAAAGAATTTAACATCCGCCGACACTACGAAACTTGCCATAAAGAGCAGTATGGTAGCTTGCTGGGCAAATGGGTGGCAATGCTAAACTGAATTTGCTGCCCAGTAGAGTACAATGCTCTGCCAAACGCAGGCAAACCAGTCATCCATTTGGAAGCTTCAAGGTAGTTTAACTGATTGCAAGCTGTGGAAAGGCGTTCACTGATGAGGAGTTTGTTAAGAAGTGTTTTATTCTTGTTGTAGAGGAGGTGTGTCTTGATAAGAAAGATACCCTGAACGCGGTGCGTCTGTCCTCATCTATAGTTACCAGGCGAATTGAAGATACGGGGCATAATTTACATGTTTAGCTCTTCTCGTGGAGAGTAGTTCCAGAGCCCTTGCTGTGTGTCGAAGTGAGGCCGACAAGATCTAGCCGGAACTTCTCTACCTCGCACACCAGCTCAGGCTCCTTCCCTCCCAGCGAGGTGAAGTTCCATGTTCCAAGAGCTTGCTTCTTCAGCCGAGGCTCGGACCGCCAAAAGCACTGCCTTCAACTGCTGCCCAGCTCACAAGGCACCCGACTTCTATGGCCCCTCATAGGTAGCGAGCTCATTGAAGGGGGGACTCACGTTGCCTCTTCGGGCTGTACCCGAAGAGGCAAGCCTGCCCCATGGAGGCAGGCTTGGCCACCAGGCACTCGCCATCGAGCCCCACCTCCAGGCCTGGCTCCCGAGGGAGGTCCCCAGTGACCCACGTCCCAGCAAGGGAAAACTGTGTTGTTCTGTCGTTGTTTATTCATAGAAGCCTTTGAGCTGATTATTGTCCGGTCCCTTACCTAGGACCTCAGCGTTCCCAGTAAGGTCTATTCCGTTGTACTGGAGAGGAGGCTACGCCGGATAGTCGAACCTTGGGTTCAGGAGGAGCAGTGTGATTTTTGTCCTGGTCGTGGAACTGTGGACCAACTCTATAATCTTGGCAGGATCCTTGAGGTTGCATGGGAGTTTGCCCAACCATTCTACATGTGTTTTGTGGACTTGGAGAAGGCATTCAACCATGTCACTAGGGGAGGTCCTGTGGAGAGTTCTCAGAGAGTATGAGATGTGACGGTATGATCGTGTCAGAGTTTTGTCCGCATTGACGGCAGTAAGTTGGACCAGTTTCCAGTGAGAGTTGGGCTCCGTCAAGTCCAACTCTGTTCACAACTTTTATGGATTCGGTTTGGTGGCTGCAGAATTAGGACTCTGCCAAGATCTTCAGCTCTCACTGGATAGGTTTGAAGCTGATTGTGAAGAGACGAGGATGAAAATCAGCACTTCCAAATCCGAATCCATGGTTCTCGCCCGGAAGAGGGTGGAGTGCCATATACGGGTTGGGGAGGAGCTCACAGTAAAGCCGCTGCTCCTCCACATCGAGAGGAGTCAGATTAGGTGTTTTGAGTCAGAATGACCCCCCCAACGCCTCCCTGGGGAGTTGTTTAGGGCACGTTGGACTGGTAGGAGACCACAGAAAAACCCAGGACATGGTGGCGAGACTATGTCTCCCAGCTGGCCAGGGATCGCCTGAGATCCCTCGGGAAGAGCTAGACAAAGTAGCTGGGTAGCTGCTTAGGCTGCTGCCCCCGCAACCCGACTTCAGATAAAACGAAAGAAGATGGATGGATTTACATGTCGAGCTGAAGAGAAAACTAAAGGTTTTGTGAGTGTGTGTGTGTGTGTGTGTGTGTGTGTGTGTGTGTGTGTGTGTGTGTGTGTGTGTGTGTGTGTGTGTGTGTGTGTGTGTGTGTATATATATATATATCCATCCATCCATCCATCTTCTTCCGCTTATCCGAGGTCGGGTCGCGGGGGCAGCAGCCTAAGCAGGGAAGCCCAGACTTCCCTCTCCCCAGCCACTTCGTCTACCTCTTCCCGGGGGATCCCGAGGCGTTCCCAGGCCAGCCGGGAGACATAGTCTTCCCAACGTGTCCTGGGTCTTCCCCGTGGCCTCCTACCGGTCGGACGTGCCCTAAACACCTCCCTAGGGAGGCGTTCGGGTGGCATCCTGACCAGATGCCCGAACCACCTCATCTGGCTCCTCTCGATGTGGAGGAGCAGTGGCTTTACCATGAGCTCCTCCCGGATGACAGAGCTTCTCACCCTATCTCTAAGGGAGAGACCCCCCACCCGGCGGAGGAAACTCATTTCGGCCGCTTGTACCCGTGATCTTGTCCTTTCGGTCATAACCCAAAGCTCATGACCATAGGTGAGGATGGGAACGTAGATCGACCGGTAAATTGAGAGCTTTGCCTTGCGGCTCAGCTCCTTCTTCACCACAACGGACCGATACAGCGCCCGCATTACTGAAGACGCCGCACCGATCCGCCTGTCGATCTCACGAACCACTCTTCCCTCACTCGTGAACAAGACTCCGAGGTACTTGAACTCCTCCACTTGGGGCAAGATCTCCTCCCCAACCCGGAGATGGCACTCCACCCTTTTCCGGGCGAGAACCATGGACTCGGACTTGGAGGTGCTGATTCTCATCCCAGTCGCTTCACACTCAGCTGCGAACCGATCCAGTGAGAGCTGAAGATCCTGGCCAGATGAAGCCATCAGGACCACATCATCTGCAAAAAGCAGAGACCTAATCCCGCAGCCACCAAACCGGATCCCCTCAACGCCTTGACTGCGCCTAGAAATTCTGTCCATAAAAGTTATGAACAGAATCGGTGACAAAGGGCAACCTTGGCGGAGTCCAACCCTCACTGGAAACGTGTCCGACTTACTGCCGGCAATGCGGACCAAGCTCTGACACTGATCATACAGGGAGCGGACCGCCACAATCAGACAGTCCGATACCCCATACTCTCTGAGCACTCCCCACAGGACTTCCCGAGGGACACGGTCGAATGCCTTTTCCAAGTCCACAAAACACATGTAGACTGGTTGGGCAAACTCCCATGCACCCTCAAGGACCCTGCCGAGAGTATAGAGCTGGTCCACAGTTCCACGACCAGGACGAAAACCACACTGTTCCTCCTGAATCCGAGGTTCGACTATCCGGCGTAGCCTCCTCTCCAGTACACCTGAATAGACCTTACCGGGAAGGCTGAGGAGTGTGATCCCCCGATAGTTAGAACACACCCTCCGGTTCCCCTTTTTAAAGAGAGGAACCACCACCCCGGTCTGCCAATCCAGAGGTACCGCCCCCGATGTCCACGCGATGCTGCAGAGTCTTGTCAACCAAGACAGCCCCACAGCATCCAGAGCCTTAAGGAACTCCGGGCGGATCTCATCCACCCCCGGGGCCCTGCCACCGAGGAGCTTTTTAACTACCTCAGCAACCTCAGCCGCAGAAATAGGAGAGCCCACCACAGATTCCCCAGGCACTGCTTCCTCATAGGAAGACGTGTTGGTGGGATTGAGGAGGTCTTCGAAGTATTCCCTCCACCGATCCACAACATCCGCAGTCGAGGTCAGCAGAACACCATCCTCACTATACACGGTGTTGATAGTGCACTGCTTCCCCTTCCTGAGGCGGCGGATGGTGGTCCAGAATCGCTTCGAAGCCGTCCGGAAGTCGTTTTCCATGGCTTCCCCGAACTCCTCCCATGTCCGAGTTTTTGCCTCCGCGACCGCTGAAGCCGCACACCGCTTGGCCTGTCGGTACCTGTCCGCTGCCTCAGGAGTCCTATGAGCCAAAAGAACCCGATAGGACTCCTTCTTCAGCTTGACGGCATCCCTCACCGCCGGTGTCCACCAACGGGTTCTAGGATTACCGCCACGACAGGCACCAACTACTTTGCGGCCACAGCTCCAATCAGCCGCCTCGACAATAGAGGTGCGGAACATGGTCCACTCGGACTCAATGTCCAGCACCTCCCTCGCGACATGTTCAAAGTTCTTTCGGTGGTGGGAATTGAAACTCTCTCTGACAGGAGACTCTGCCAGACGTTCCCAGCAAACCCTCACAATGCGTTTGGGCCTGCCAGGTCTGTCCGGCATCCTCCCCCACCATCGCAGCCAACTCACCACCAGGTGGTGATCGGTAGAAAGCTCCGCCCCTCTCTTCACCCGAGTGTCCAAAACATGAGGCCGCAAATCCGATGACACAACTACAAAGTCGATCATGGAACTGCGGCCCAGGGTGTCCTGGTGCCAAGTGCACATATGGACACCCTTATGCTTGAACATGGTGTTCGTTATGGACAATCCGTGACGGGCACAAAAGTCCAATAACAACACACCACTCTGGTTCAGATCCGGGCGGCCATTCTTACCAATCACGCCTCTCCAGGTTTCACTGTCGTTGCCAATATGAGCGTTGAAGTCCCCCAGTAGAACGAGGGAATCACCCGGGGGAGCACCCTCAAGTACTCCCTCGAGTGAATCCAAAAAGGGTGGGTACTCTGAGCTGCTGCTTGGCGCGTAAGCGCAAACAACAGTCAGGACCCGTCCCCCCACCCGAAGGCGGAGGGAAGCTACCCTCTCGTCCACCGGGTTGAACTCCAACATGCAGGTTCTGAGCCGGGGGGCAACAAGAATTGCCACCCCAGCCCGTCGCCTCTCACTGCCGGCAACGCCAGAGTGGAAGAGAGTCCATCCCCTCTCGAGAGAACTGGTTCCAGAGCCCTTGCTGTGCGTCGAAGTGAGTCCGACTATGTCTAGCCGGAACTTCTCCACCTCGCGCACTAGCTCAGGCTCCTTCCCCCCCAGCGAGGTGACGTTCCACGTCCCAAGAGCTAGCTTCTGTAGCCGAGGATCGGACCGCCAAGTGCCCTGCCTTCGGCTGCCGCCCAGCTCACATTGCACCCGACCTCTATGGCCCCTGCTATGGGTGGTGAGCCCATTGGAGGGGGGACCCACGTTGCCTCTTCGGGCTGTGCCCGGCCGGGCCCCATGGGGACAGGCCCGGCCACCAGGCGCTCGCCGTCGTGCCCCAACTCCGGGCCTGGCTCCAGAGGGGGGCCCCGGTGACCCGCGTCCGGGCGAGGGAAATCTGGGTCCATAGGTTTTATTTTTCATTGAGGTCTTCGAGCTGCTCTTTGTCTGATCCCTCACCTAGGACCTGTTTGTCTTGGGAGACCCTACCAGGGGGCATGGAAGCCCCCGGACAACATAGCTCCTAGGATCATTGAGACACGCAAACTCCTCTACCACGGTAAGGTGGCAGCTCAGAGAGGAGATATATATATATATATATATTCAAAAGAGAACTTTCATCTGAATATATATATATATATATATATATATATATATATATATATATATATATATATATATATATATATATATATATATATATATATATATATATACATTCATTCAGATGAAAGTTCTCTTTTTCTGGCCATTTTGAGCGTTTAATTGATGCCACAAATGTGATGCTCCAGAAACTCAATCTGCTCAAAGGAAGGTCAGTTTTGTAGCTTCTGTAACGAGCTAAACTGTTTTCAGATGTGTGAACATGATTGCACAAGGGTTTTCTAATCATCAATTAGCCTTCTGAGCCAATGAGCAAAAACATTGTACCAGTAGAACACTGGAGTGATAGTTTCTGGAAATGGGCCTCGATACACCTATTTAGATATTGCACCAAAAACCAGACATTTGCAGCTAGAATAGTCATTTACCACATTAGCAATGTATAGAGTGTATTTCTTTAAAGTTAAGAATAGTTTAAAGTTATCTTCATTGAAAAGTACAGTGCTTTTCCTTAAAAAATAAGGACATTTCAATGTGACCCCAAACTTTTGAACGGTAGTGTATATACATATACATATATACATATACATATATATATATATATATATATATATATATATATATATATATATATATATATATATATATATATATATATATATATATATATATATATATATATATATATATATATATATATATATATATATATATATATATATATATATATACACACATATATATACATATATATATATATATATATATATATACACACATATATATACATATATATATACACACATATATATACATATATATATATATATATATATATATATATACACACACATATACATATATATATATACACACATATATATACATATATATATATAATTATATATATATACACACATATATATACATATATATATACACACATATATATACATATATATATATATATGTATATATATACACACATATGTATATATATATGTGTATATATATATATATATATATGTATATATATATATATATATGTATATGTATATATCAGTGGCGTGCCGTCACTAGAGGCAGGGGAGGCACGGCCTCACCTGCCATCATGGAAAGAAAAAAAAAAGTAAAAAGAAAAAAAAAAAAAAGAAATTGTTATATGTATCCAGTGATTATACTAAAGTTATTTTCCATTTAACTTAACCAGTTTTAGATTATTTTTATTTTTTTTTTCACATTTGCCGTTCAAATACTGAGAAGAGACGGTGCGGTGATCAGCAGCCAGTTGAGGCACGTCACTGATTTGTGCCTCAATATGGATTGTGCGCAATGACTCGGCTAACTGCTGGCCTGCTGTGCAGTGAGACTGTATTGCTATATGAATTATATTATACATTTCCATAGTTTAGTTAGCTGAGGTATATAATGTACAGTGTATTTTGTCAACAACTGTATGTGTGTAACGTATTTTTAGTGCTGAGCATTCATAGAACTCTGCTGCAAAGACACACTGTGAGAGGCTTGTCTCATAACCCCGCCTCCTGGTGCCAAGCACCTCCGCCGCAGAACGCACCGCCCGACGGGAGCGCCACACCAACCAAAGCCCACACCCAAACCCTTCACGTGCAAGACCGAATCCACCCAAAAAAAGTCACTTAACAAGAAGCCAAAAAGTGCAAAAACAACAATGCTCGCGCTGCAGGAGCCGCGAACGACCGCAGGAACACAACATTAGGTACACCTGCACTGCAGGTTCATATGTTTGTAAATCTGACTGTGATGATGCAGTCGTGCCTCACCAGACATTAACCTCACCGCACGCCACTGGTATATATATATATTTATATATGTATATTTATATATATATTAGGGGTGTGGGAAAAAATCGATTAGAATTCGAATCGCGATTCTCACGTTGTGCGATTCAGAACCGATTGTCATTTTTAAAAAATCGATTTTTTTCAAATTTATTAAAAAAGTTTTTTTTGTTGTTGTTTTTTTTAAATTAATCAATCCAACAAAACAATACACAGCAATACCATAACAATGCAATCCAATTCCAAAACCAAACCTGACCCAGCAACACTAAGAACTGCAATAAACAGAGCAATTGAGAGGAGACACAAACACGACACAGAACAAACCAAAAGTAGTGAAACAAAAATGAATATTATCAACAACAGTATCAATATTAGTTACAACTTCAACATAGCAGTGATTAAAAATCCCTCATTGACATTATCATTAGACATTTATAAAAATAAAAATAAATGAACAATAGTGTCACAGTGGCTTACACTTGCATCGCATCTCATAAGCTTGACAACACACCGTGTCCAATATTTTCACAAAGGTAAAATAAGTCATAGTTTTGGTTCATTTAATAGTTAAAACAAATTTACATTATTGCAATCAGTTGATAAAACATTGTCCTTTACAATTATAAAAGCCTTTTTACAAAAATCTACTACTCTGCTTGCATGTCAGCAGACTGGGGTGGATCCTGCTGAAATCCTATGTATTGAATGAATAGAGAATCGTTTTGAATCGGGAAAAAATCGTTTTTGAATCGAGAATCGTGTTGAATTGGAAAAAAAAATCGATTTATATATATATATATATATATATATATATATATATATATATATATATATATATATATATATATATATATATATCCTGGCCCCTGGCCAAATTCTTTTAACCCAATTTGGCCCCCGAGTCGCAAAGTTTGGGGACCCCTGCTTTAGACACATTACACACCACAAAGTAACTAACATGCACTTTGTCCGTGCCGACAGGTTAAACTAGGACCTCAGGTGTCTGGAGTAGCGCCATGCCGGGGCTTCCTCACCACAGCCAGTCTGGAGCAGAACAGAAGCTTTTGGAAGCAAAGAGAAAAGTACACCGTCCGACCAATTGGCATGAAGAAAACAGGAGGCAGAGATCACACGGGTAAAACGTAGTATATGTAAAGACTTCCATTTTTGTGTAACTGTAATTTACTGGCAAATAAATTTAAATTTTGATTTGATCTTGTATGAACTTCGTACCTCCTTGTTAATATGCAAACACAAGTAATTTACATTTACATTTTACACTTTGTGATCATACATCTGTCCTGAGGTTTTAATCTGAAATGTGTAAGCACAGTACCGATGATTTCCTCCTGTTTTTGTCAGGTAAAATCAGAGTACATGGCATCGGAGGGGGCCACAAACAAAGGTATCGCTGGATTGACTTCCAGCGTCTGCGCTATGAACCAGACAAAGAAGGACAGCCCTTTGATGAGAAAGTTATGAAAGTGCGATACGACCCATGCAGGTAAGTTTCTATAATCAACACGTCAAATACAACTTGGTTGTCTCATCTGGCCTGCTTCTAATAAATATTTTTAACACAGGACCGCTGACATCGCTTTAGTCGCCGGAGGCAACCGCAAAAGATGGATCATTGCTACAGAGAAAATGGAGGAGGGAGACATCATTAAAACATCAGCAGTCATTGGACGCATGGCAGGTATGGCATGACTAAAAGTAGGACAAATGGTTGCCTTCATTAAACATGTGAAAGTGTATTGAGGATTTTTTTGAAGTAGTAATGGATTGTACAACATATAAGGATTCCTCTTCATGTCACATTTGCAGTCTATCAGGGCAGTCAATTTATTGTGTAAATTGCAATTTATTACCGTCGTATTTAGCACGTTATGTTTTTTAAATCGTCTTAATCTTAGATTTTATTTGCTAAATTAAGGCTGTGGTTTGACTCGTAACATTGCGAAGAAGCAGAGAACAGAATTGCCTGCGGCGGCATGAACAGCAACTGTGATGCCTCCCACACATGAGACTGTGTATGGCCCAGAGATCCGTAACCAAGTCGACCACCTCACCGGTGTCGTGCCAGATTTTGTATTCTTCTGCGAAGCGCATAGGAGTGCAGACACACACACACACACACACATACACACACGCACACGCCGGCATTGACGAACCTTTCCAGAGTTTCCGCAGTCTGTCGCCTCGTTTCACTGCCCCGACTTCTGTGGGGCCTCGCTGGATGTGCGTCAAAGATCAAATTTTCCCTATTGTTACTATATTGAAAAATGTGTGAAAACCTGCACAAAATGCAGTACTGTTTGTCTCCTTGGACTAGCAGGACTAATTGCTAGCTAGCCACAGTGCTAGGCACTCTTCTGTCATGTGGTAACACTTCTCATTGCCCCATAGAACAAAGTCAAGGGGGAGCATCCAATTGATGACATGAGGGCCACCCTCAGAACATGGTTGTTTTTTTTTCTTGGCCTCAAAAAAAAAATTGAAGAATTGAGAAAAATGGCATGTAATGACAGAAAGTTGAAATCTGGAAACCAACATCTCATGATAACACTGAGATCTGTGTGAATTAGTGCTGTCAAATGATGATTTTTTAAATTAATCACACATTTGAATTTAGATTATTAATGATCAATCACAGGTTATTACTCGCTCGCATAATTTTAATTAAAGGGGACCTATGACGATTTCAGTCTACATCTTAAACACGTCCTTGTGGTCTAGATCAGTGTTTTTCAACCACTGTGCCGCGGCACAAGTGTGCCGTGAGATACAGTTTGGTGTGCCGTGGGAGATTATCTAATTTCACCTATTTGGGGTAAAAAATATTTTTTACAAACCAGTAATTATAGTCTGCAAATGATGTGTTGTTGTTGAGTGTCTGTGCTGTCTAGAGCTCGGCAGAGTAACCGTGTAATACTCTCCCATATCAGTAGGTGGCAGCAGGTAGCTAATTGCTTTGTAGATGTCGGAAACAGCGGGAGGCAGCATGCAGGTAAAAAGGTATTTAATGCTTAAACAAAAAATAAACAAAAGGTAAATGCCCCTAAGAAAAGGCATTGAAGCTTAGGGAAGGCTATGCAGAACGAAACTAAAACTGAACTGGCTACTTTGTAAACAAAAACAGAATGCTGGACGACAGCAAAGACTTACTGTGGCGTCCACAATGTACATCCGAACATGACATGACAATCGACAATGTCCCCACGAAGAAGGATAAAAACAAAGTAGATGCGGGAAATATCGCTCAAAGGAAGACATGAAACTGCTACAGGAAAATACCAAAAAAAGAGAAAAAGCCACCAAAATAGGAGCGCAAGACAAGAACTAAAACACTAGACACAGGAAAACAGCAAAAAAGTCCAAATAAGTCATGGCGTGATGTGACAGGTGGTGACAGTACACCTACTTTGAGACAAGAGCTATAGTGATGCATGGTTGGTTATGGTTTAAAGTCATTGCGACGATGACTTTTTACTGTCAACTGAGTTTTAGTTTTTTAATGATTTCTGCTGGTGGTGTGCTTCCGGATTTTTTCAACGCAAAAAATGTGCCTCAGCTTAAAAAAGGTTGAAAAACACTGACATAGATAATGTGTATTGGATATGCTTTGGTGTAAAATGTAAATAAATGTGGCTCCAGTCACTTTTACAACCTGAACCACAGACACATCTGTTATTACGCACGTGCCAAAATGAGATGAAAACAATACTTTATTAGGTGTGTAACGATTCATCTACTACATCCATATATTGATGTGTAGATTCAACTACATCGATCTGTGCTTAGCAAGTATGTCTTCCAGAAGACAGGTATCGATCCAACATTGTTTTAAAAGGCAATCGACGATACTAGAAAAAAAAAGAAAACATTGCATTTAAAAGGGAACTGCACTTTTTTGGAATTTTGTCTATCATTCACAATCCTTATGTAAGACAAGAACTCATATGTTTTTCTTTTTTTTTAATGAATTCTAACTAGCTAATAAAAGCAATCAAAAGTCCGCTAACAATGGAGCTGACTACTTGATGTCAACGTAGGTACACACGCTTGTGATCACGGCGCCGCTAAATAGTCTGTCTGCGTTAGCGCTTATAATAACAATATCACTAATACTTGGTTAATATTGTAGTTACGAAATGTAAATGGAGTATTGTTGGCACTTTTAGGTTTTTAAAAAAAAAATTGGGTTTAACGGGTGGAACAGAGGACCTTGTCTTTCATAATGATTGTGAACAAACGTACAGTTCCCCTTTAAGAATAGCAGACTTTATATGAAACTTAGCACTTTTAATAAGGACATTAAATGTTATACAAGTCTATCTGTCAAGGTGTGTTGTTGACGAACCCCAAGATGCAGAGATGGCGGCAGGCTTGGTACAGGAAAACATGGTTTTAATGTTCAAAAATAAGAAAAGGAAAACACGAACCAGGAAGCAGGAACAGGAGTCAGGATCCAGGGAATAGCTTAACGCACACAGCTAGCAACGACAGCAAACAACGACACAACAATACTCCAACACCGAGTGGTGGACAAAGCCGGTTTAAATGGTAGCTCCTGATTGACACCGGGTGTGGCCCGGGGCCAATCAGCCACAGCTGAGGGGAAAAAGCACTCAGGGAGACAATCAGGAAATAACCAAAATAAGAGGGCTGACCGGAAAAAAAGACCGGAAACAAAGACAAAACGCAGAGGAAAAACTAAGACATAGTCAAACTGTCAGGGACAAGCCTGACACTATCTGCCCGTCTGTGGCGTCCTCACCATCAGTCGACAAAACAAGAATGTCAGATAGCTACGGTGGCCGAGAAAAGTCACACCAAATGCAAATGCGACAACACAACAACATAAAGCCACAACAATAAGTTTCAGCTACAGCCTTATTGCAAAAGCCACAACAAATACAAATGATATAACATAAAGCCACAACACAATTTTAACCCACAAAAGAAGTGATAGCGGTCACGTTTCTCTGACGGACCAAGTGGCTGAGGCGGAAGGTTGAAAAGGGTGTAATGAACATAATAGTATTATAAAAACAGTGGTTGATGACTGAAAAACTGGTCACACTTGACTTACTTTTCCAACTTGTTTCATTTACACCGATTTTCAACTAATGAATCAAAGTTTATTCGTATAGTACCTTGTATGTATTGCACGCCTTATTCTGCTCTCCTACTAGACACAACCCACTTTGCACACGTTGAGTAAATCAGCTTTGCATGTGCTATCAAGTTTGCACGTGTTTTAGTACATACAAACCTTTCGTAAATCAGGCCCTTACTGTATAGTGTCTGCTGTCACTGGGATGCCGACTGTTGGGATGTTCATAGCTTCCTGTTTAGATGAAGAATTAATCGTAATCCTCGCCAAGGGTTAATAAAAAAGGTGGGTGCAAACGAGCATCTTTTCCCGTCTTTCTCGGCATCTCTGTGTCTAAGTCGGCTGTCGGTTTATGACCACGTCCTTCTATCAAGGTGACAGGCATGATTTATGATATAGAATTGACTTCCACTAGCTCATGATGTCATTACAGCAGCATACGCAGACTTCTGTGATCAATGTGCTGCTTCAAGTAGGTCCTTAACATTAGTGCTTGTTATAACAATATATTGTTGCTGCTTTTTGGATGTTTTGAGTTGGTTTTATGCACGCAGTTATGTCATGACTCCCATTAGCTCAATTGTTAGCTGACTTTGCTCGCGTTTATTTACGAGTTAGAATGAGTCAAAAATAAAACATGTTCTAGTTTCACATAAGGATTGTGAATAAGCAATTTATAATTCTTTTTTTTTTAAAGATGCAGTTCCCCTTTAGTGTTTAATTTTTTGTGTTTAATCACAAGTTAACTTGTTATTTTTGGCAGCCCTAATTTAAATTTGGGTTTGATTTGGACATGGTGAATTAGTAAAGCCACAGATATGTTAGCATGAGTTATTGCTAAGATATTTGTGTTTACACCACTCTTGTGTGGAAGAAAATATTAAATGACTTTAAAAAGCCACTTTTGTTTTATACACCATTTAAAAGCCACTTTTGTTTTATACACCATCTAAAAGCCACTTTTGTTTTATACACCAATCTTTTGATCTGGCACAATATTGTATTACATTTTAGAGAAAAAATACCTCAAGTTGAGGGTTTTTCTCATAATTTTATTTAGGGGAGATTAAAAAAAGAAACAATTACAGAGCATATAATGACTTGCTGAGTTGTTTAATCTTTTGACAAAATGAAAATGTATGATAAGATATTAAAGAAGGGTGTATGATTGGTTACCAGTGTCAGCCAATGAGGGTGATTCCTACCCACTGGGAGCACTTCCTGTGGGCACACTGATCAATAACCTGGAGGTCCAACCTGGGAGGGGATCAGAGTACATCCGCGCTGCAGGTAAACTAAAGCATGAACGTAGTTACTTTGACACCGTTTAATGACTTCACTTGCTTTCTCATGTGATCAGGCACAAGTGGGGTTTTACTACGCAAAGTCAACGGAACGGCGATTGTTCAGCTCCCGTCGAAGCGGCAGGTTCAGGTGAGCTCCCATGACGACAAATAATAAGCACGACGCTCTGAATAAGCTGAGAGTTGGACATGAAATATACACACAGGTGTTGGAGACCTGCATGGTCACGGTGGGCCGGGTGTCCAACGTGGACCACAATAAAAGGATAATCGGCAAAGCGGGACGCAATCGCTGGCTCGGCATTCGCCCGTCCAGCGGCTTGTGGCAGAGGAAGGGCGGCTGGGCGGGGCGCAAGATTAAACCGCTGCCGCCGATGAAGAGTTTCGTCAACCTGCCCTCCATCTCAACTAACTGATCATGTGTGACACACCGGAATAAATAAAGGAACGCTGTTTGTACAGAAGTTTACAAACTTTATTAAACACAACTGCTTGTGAGCATGGAAAGAAAAAAAACAATATAAAAATCCAAAACATATTTACAACTCTAGTAAAACATGCAGAGTAACCCATATTCTTTAGTGGTACATTTCAAAATACTGTCACATCCTTGGAAATAGGGTTTGTGCAAAGACACTGGGTGGCTTCTCTGGTGACAGGACCAATGAGACCACATGTCTTTCATGTCGAACTTCTTTAAGTCCTGTCATGGACCAAGACCAAGCACAGCAGCTCATTGGTCCTGCCTTGTGGAACACCTTCCCATGCTACGGCGGGATTAAGGGCAAAGCCAAACTTGTAGGTCAAATACACACCATGCCCATTTTTAGTATCTTAAAAAGTATAATTACTTTAAAGTTTCCCTCACAAAACACTTCAAGCCAAAGTCCATAATCTAGAGGGGCTAGTTGAGCCTTTTTACACAGAAGTCCTGCAATACTCACATGGATCCTACAAACCAGATACAAAGTATCTGTTGTTAAATACTTTTCAGACAACTCTGGGCTTTCATTTGTAAAGCTTGCTGAGAAATTGTGTATGATTCACCACGCAATTAGAGCTATGAAACCTAACTGTGGAGACTACAAATTCCAGTTTTATAGAGGAGGTCCTTGATCAGGGATGTATAGTTGTGTAGCAAAGCCACTTTTACCCTTAAATATCTTGTTTGCTAATAACCACGTATTGAATGGTAATGATCGTATATCATGGTTTCTGGAGTAATCGTGTATTTAAAGGTAAAACTTCATTATAGTACATGGTCTTTGGCCATGTTTTACTATAGCAGATGGTTCTGAGCAACTTCAAATTGGGTAAGTACACAAACTTCACTCTCATCTGGGTCACGGCACCATTGTAACCCGCCTGGTCCAGCCCCAGCTTCTGCTCCGCTCGAGGCCAGAACCTCGGTCCTCCAAATGAGTTGAGCGTGCTAGGCATTGAGCTAAAAGCCCAAGCTGTCGACGCAATATCCAGCATAAGCTAAGGAGTAAGGGAGTTCCATTTACTAATGCACAGCCGCACCGGCAGGCCTTCGTTACACACCCCGGTCACGGCACCACCAACTGTCAAATGAGGGTTAAGAGCACCAAGCTGTCAACACCATGTCCAATGCTAGCTCTTAGGTGGCAGGGAGAGAAGTTGGCCTCCGTTACACAAACTTTAGCAGGCAGTGTGAAAAGGACTTGGGTTTCCCAGCCAAGAAAACACAACCAGATTGTGTGCAGTGGCAGCTACTAAAATCAAGATGTGGCAAAAAGTAAAGTAACAGACAACCATGATGCGTTCAGGCACCCCGGGATATAATAAACACGACACCTCCAGGAAAACGGCCATATCACGTCTACAGGTAGTGGTTTACATTTTAAAAAGAACACACGTTTTACACATCACACCTTAAAACCAAACTGTGCCCCAAAAAATTGTGTCAAACCACATTTCGTTTTTCAAAAGTGCATTACAAAGTACGGGAAAAGTCGGAGGAACAACATACGCAATTTGGCATTTCTTTTGCACAGGAAATAAAATGTCAGCTATTTGTGCTTTCATTTTCATCCAAGGGCGATTTGCAAATCATTATCATACATCTTGTGTATATATATATATATAGATATATATATATATACACAAGATGTATGATAATATATATATATACATCCATATATATATATATAGATATATATTTATACAATACTTAAAAAAAGCCAGCCTATCAAAGCTTTTCACTCTAGAAAAAGCAACAACGCACAAAGGCTGTTTGTCCAAAGGTTTCCTTTTGCGAAAGTTTCACGTAACACTAATCCGGGAGTACCATTGGACACACACACACACACACACACACACACACACACACACACACACACACACACACACACACACACACACACACACACACACACACACACACACACACACACACACACACACACACGCAGTGATTTGAACATCTGGCAAGACTGGTATTTGCCTTGCGCTTGGCGCTAACGTGAAAGCGTGTTTGCAGTCACACCAACACTTGAGGTTGCCCAACAGGCCTACAAAGATCTGTAAGCTGAGACTGTATACAAAATTCATGTTCAGTAGTGATAATACTGACTTCCAAAAGGGAGCAAAATGCATCATGAAGCCGTGTTGGCGGGACAGTAAAACACACTTGACTTTGGCACAACACTGCACGGTTTGCGACACAAGTACAGTGGCTCCATAAGGCCAAAAAGCTTCACGGTGGGGGCGATTAAATGCATACCAGGACATAGAAACGTAACATTTGGAATTGAGTTGTTATGAATTGAAAAGTTACCCTGATTCTAAGTCCATTTTGTCAAGTCTTCAGGACTTGGATAATTGAAGTGATTAAAAATGTGTCAATTATAGCTCAAACATTGTGCGTCTTTTTTCAATTTAGAGGAAGGGATGAGTAAGGAAAGCAAACACAGGCTTTTTACCAAGATTCACAGCAATATTCCAAAACATGAACACAACCTCTCTTTTACACACACACACACACACACACACACATGTCACTGCACATCACCATCGCACCTCCATCATCCATGGCGTAACAATAAATGTAGGATTTCACAGAAATAACATGTTGACAAAATAAACAAAGTGCAAACATAGCTGCCATTATCAAAATGTGGCAAATTGTCAAACAGCTCCGATGACCTCAAGGCGGTAGCACAACTCTTACAAAATAGTACTTGTTCTTTTTTTGTAGTGTACAAAAGGAAAAAAAAGAACAATGTAACAAACATGGGAAGGACAAAACAATTGGTGTGTATTAAACACATGGATGGGACGTAGGTTCGATTTCCACAGGAAAGTTTGTGCCGCGCGCCCGTTGGTTTTCCCTCGAATTGTGTGGAGTGTCTTGGTGAGACAAGTGCAGAGCAGAGGAGTCGGGGGGGAGTGGGAGGTGTCACACGGGTTTCGTGTAGCCGAAGATTCCCACCGGGAAGTGCTTGACATGAGTTGGCCACTGGGCAGCAAGCTGGAAAAACTTGACATCGTTCCACTCCACTCCGTCGATAGTGACTAGAACACACAAGTGTAAATAGGAGAGGAGAAGCTATAAGTGATAGCAACAGCAGGGGGCAGTGTTACCTCTCAGCATTGTGTGCTGGTGCTTGGCTGTGCAGATCAACCTGCTGATGCCATCGATCACTTGGCTCTTAGAGTCCAGCTCTTTCTCCTTGGGCTTCTTGCTGAGAAATATAACTAGAAAAAGGACAAGCCATAACATTTACTTGGTTTTTCCCAAGCATTAGAGTAGAACTTTTACAAAAATAGAGGCAACAGTTTGCAAAAATAAGTTATTAAATCATAATATTATACAGTATATAGTCAGAGCAAGGCACATATTATTTTGTATCTTTAAGTGCACTATTTTCTTTTCTACTATTCTATTTTTAAATGCATATCTGCACCAGAGACAGAGCTGCTTTTAATCTCATTGTGCATGTGTATAGTAACAATAAAAGGCGTTCTATAGAGCAGTGGTTCTCAACCTTTTTTCAGTAAAAATTTTTTTAATTCAAGTACACCCTAATCAGAGCAAAGCATTTTTGGTTGAAAAAAAGAGATAAAGAAGTAAAATACAGCACTCTGTCATCAGTTTCTGATTTATTAAATTGTATAACAGTGCAAAATATTGCTCATTTGTAGTGGTCTTTCTTGAACTATTTGGAAAAAAAGATATAAAAATAACTAAAAACTTGTTGAAAAATAAACAAGTGATTCAATTATAAATAAAGATTTCTACACATAGAAGTAATCATCAACTTAAAGTGCCCTCTTTGGGGATTGTAATAGAGATCCATCTGGATTCATGAACTTAATTCTAAACATTTATTTTGTTGAAGTATTATTAAATAAATATATTTATAAAGGATTTTTGAATTGTTGCTATTTTTAGAATATTTAAAAAAAATCTCACGTACCCCTTGGCATACCCTCAAGTACCCCCAGGGGTACGCGTACCCCCATTTGAGAACCACTGCTATAGAAAAAACAGTGCTTCCTCAACTTAAGAGTATTTTAGGATAAGACCCCTCTCTTGGCTAATTGTTATGCTTTGAGTTACAAGCATCCTCACTGTGGTGTAGTAAATGTCCCAGTGAACCCCCCAAGGCAAAGGGTTCGGCGACGCGCAGCTTTCGAGCCACAAGCGGCTCTTTAGCGCCGCCCTAGTGGCTCCCTAGAGCTTTTGATGAGGGGAAAAAAATAAAAAAATGTTTTAATATGGTTTCTGTAGGAGGACAAACATGACACAAACCTTCATAATTGTTAGAAATTCCTCTGTGTATATTAAACATGCTTTACTGATGAGAGTATTTGGCGCGCACCATTTTGTCTGAATTTCGGAAGTCCTTGAACGCACCAGAGTTTGTTTATAAGTACAACTTTCCTTGACGCTGCCACAGAAAGACGTGTTTTATGCCACTCCTTCTTTGTCTCTATTTGTCCATCAAACGTTTTATGCTGTGCGTGAATCCACAAAGGTGAGCTTTGTTGATGTTATTGACTTGAGTGGAGCGCTAATCAAGACATATTTGGTCACTGCATGACTGCAAGCTAATCGATGCTAACATGCTATTTATGCTAGCTGTATGTACATATCATACTTGCCAATCCTCCCGTTTTTAGCGGGAGAATCCCGGTATTCAGCGCCTCTCCCGACAACCTCCCGGCAGAGATTTTCTCCCGACAAACTCCCGGTATTCAACCGGAGCTGGAGGCCACGCCCCCTCCAGCTCAATGCGGACCTGAGACTGAGTGGGGACAGCCTGTTCTCACGTCTGCTTTCCCACAATATAAACAGCTTGCCTGCCCAATGACGTCATAACATCTAGGGCTTTTAGAGAGTAGAGTGCACAACTGCGCACACAACAAGGAGACGAAGCAGAAGAACGAGGAAATTACAGACATGGCGACACCGTCGACGAGCAAGATGAAGAAATACGCTTGCAAGTTCCAAAACAAATGGAAACAAGAGTTTCAGTTCACCCCCCCACCCCCCACCCCCTACCCCCCACCTCCCGATATTGGAGGTCTCAAGGTTGGCAAGTATGGTACATATTGCATCATTATGCCTCATATTTTAGGTATATTAGAGGTCATTTTATTTGTAGTTTCCGTTTCCTTCAACTTGAACACACACATCTTTACCTTTAGCCATTCTAAGCCAGTAATTTTCAGGAGTTATCTCCATCCATCCATTCATTTTCTACCACTTATTACCTTCGGGATCGCGGGGGGCGCTGGAGCCTATCTCAGCTACAATCGGGCGGAAGGCGGGATACACCCTGGACAATTCGCCACCTCCTCGCAGGGCCAACACAGATAGACAGACAACATTCACACTCACATTCACACACTAGGGCCAATTTTAGTGTTGCCAAGCAACCTATCCCCAGGTGCATGTTTTTGGAGGTGTAAGGAAGCTGGAGTACCCGGAGGGAACCCACGCAGTCACGGGGAGAACATGCAAACTCCACACAAAGTTCCCGAGCGCAGGATCGAACCCAGGACCTTGGTATTGTGAGGCAGACGCACTAACCCCTCTGCCACCACCCTCTGAAAAGCCTCTGTTTTACTAATGTTTTTCAATGTTGTAAAAATGCGTAGAATATTACATTTCTGTCAACGAAGATTTGCATCAACCTGCGACACATATTCATTTTGATATGAGTCTAATATACGTAGCTAATATAGACACATCATGTGTTGCCTTCATTTGAAAACGTATACAAGGCTTTACATTTTTTGCGGCTCCAGACAGTTTTTTTTTTGTATTTTTGGTCCAATATGGCTCTTTCAACATTTTGGGTTGCCGACCCCTGCCCTAAGGTCTGTCCAATCTATCTGGTCCTCCTTGCTTTGTTTTCCAACGATACGAAGGAAGAAAGGGAATGTAAAGGACTGTGCATATTCATTGAATTAAATAAATCATCAAAAACATGACAGAGCGTGTCGCCAACTTGTTGAAACAATTTGAGTGTGTCACTGCTTGTCTGCACCGTACTGAAGCAGCATGAGTCCAACACCAGTCAAGGATGTTAAAATAATATCTAAACAAGAGACATTTATCCATAAAAATATGGAGAAGCTGCTGATGGTGTTGCATAGGAGATACATATAAGTCCACTCTCCAAGGTAAATGCTGTACATTATTAAATTACTTCATAAAACTACTGTAGTTGTTAGGCCTACATTCTGTTTTTTAAGTTACTTTTTCTTTTTAAAAGGCATATTACATTAAAATAAAATTAAAATTGTGTTTTGGGCGGGCCAAGCACCAATTAATTGTGTTTTGAGTTAAGGGCTCTGTCACAGAAACAATTCAGCTCGTAAGTAGAGGTAGTACTGTAAAGAAGTTTACAAGAACAAAGTTATCATAGTCTGAAATTTTAAGTAACATCATCAAAAATAAAAATCTAATATTTTACAAGAAAAAATGGTCAACATAGTCGAAATGTTGTCATGGTAACAACCCCCCGTCCATGTTAAAGTTAAAGCTAAGCAGAGATAAGATGAATATGAGTATGAATATATCTGCATGGAAGTTGTACAACACCAATTTTACTTCCAGCGATACCTTGGCCTCTGCCTTTAGGGAAACATGGCAGTCATTTCCCATAATATCAATTAGTTTTTGAGTAATCGATAGATAAAGTTAAAAGTTAAAGTACCAATGATTGTCACACACACACTAGGTGTGGTGAAATTTGTCCTCTGCATTTGACCCATCCCCTTGATCACCCCTTGGGAGGTGAGGGGAGCAGTGGGCAGTAGTGGTGGCCACGCCCGGGAATAATTTTTGGTGATTCAACCCCCAATTCCAACCCTTGATGCTGAGTGCCAAGCAGGGAGGTAATGGGTCCCATTTTTATAGTCTTTGGTATGACTCGGCCGGGGTTTGAACTCACAACCTACCGCTCTCAGGGCGGACACTCTAACCACTAGGCCACTGAGTAGGTACCTTTTTTGTTCTTCTCTTTGGTGACAACAGTCATGGCCATGCTGGGTGGGGGGGTCAGCTCCCCTCCGCATGGCAAACGGCTGACTTGGAGGGAGCGGAAGTTACTCTTCAGCGTGTTCTTCAGTCCCACGTCTCGCTTCTCTCCTTCTTTCTTCTTCTCGGGTCCTTGCCACGTCCAGTAGTCCACCTGCAGGCCCATCACTTCACTGCCGGAACACGGAGAGCTGCAAAAACAGCAAAGACCCACCTTGACAACCTGCTGATGCAGTGGTGAACATTTATTTTGTTGTGCGTCTTACCCAGCTCCGGAAAGGGCGGTGGACACAGAGGGTGACTGTGGGGGCGTTCCCCCAATCTCCTTCCCATACGGACCAGCCGATGGGGGTGTGGGGGAGGCTAAGATGCTTGTGTTGCCCCCCATTGCATCATCAGAATCCACTGTCAATAGGACATAGACAATCTTAGAGTAACATCTTTTATTGGCATGTGAGTCTTGTTACTACCTCCTACTTCATAAAATCAATACATTTTTCAACTGTTTTTGGTTACTTGTTAGCAAGATGACGCATCTTGAACCATCTGCATGAAATATTGTGGGCTAGGGGTGGCTGGGACAGGACTGAAATGTATTTAACTATAGTTAGGATATACTTTACTAAGATATACTTTAGATATGTAAATATAATTAGTCAGCAAAGAAGAACTGAATGTTAATGTTAAAAGAAAGGGCATCTCTATCCTCCTTCAAAACCGCAATAAAAGTTCACCTCCTGGCAGCTACAACCCTAAACTAACACCCTCCCTGGATTGTTAATATTCAAATGTAAACAATCAAATGCAGATACTTTTTCTTATGCCTTCTGATATCTCTCTCTCTCTCTCTCTATGTCCACTACTTGCTGTACATATCCTACCAAGTCAGACCTACACTGTTCCAATATCCATTTCTCTGTTCTCAATTGTAGATGACTGATGATAACAACCAAACCTAATACCCCTCCCCCCTCCACACCCCGGATTGTAAATAATGTAAATAATTCAATGTGATTATCTTGTGTGATGACTGTATTATGATGATAGTATATATCTGATAGTATATATCTGTATCATGAATCAATTCAAGTGGACCCCGACTTAAACAAGTTGAAAAACTTATTCGGGTGTTACCATTTAGTGGTCAATTGTACGGAATATGTACTTCACTGTGCAACCTACTAATAAAAGTCTCAATCAATCAATCAATACCATGATCGATGCATGTATTGTCACAGTATATACTTTCTATAAAAATATGCACCGCTACTCAACAAACTCTTATATACACGGCCAGTGCGTGGTTTAGAAAAACAAACAGGTCTGTAATTAGAGTGGAGATTAAAACGTATGAGCATTAACAGCTGTGGCTGTAGGCAGCTTCCTGATGTAGATGTATTATTAGGTCTATCATTATCTACCGCAGCATGTTGGTAACGCTACTCAGCTTTGGGTTTAAACTTGTGTTACACTTGCCGACTGTATTACATATGTTTACTTTTTTTTTTTTAAAGAAACTCATCAGCGGTATTACTGCTGACTGAGCGCTTACAGTGCAACCTGCATTTAGGAACCCCTCAATGCAAAAACTTTTCGTTCACAAACCAGACTGAATCAAAATATGCTTTTGAGTTCGAACCTTGTTTCAGTGTACGGACATATGATACACCCATTATGTGCCTTGCAGTGGAGCCATTTTGTGTTTGCAGCACATCCACTGTGGGCGGGCTGATCGCTATTTGCTTCTCATTTAGTCAGCACCATGCTGCTGTTAGCTACTGTGATTCTTTGTGAGCTTTTTAAGTGTTTTTTTTAGCCTTTTGTACAGTATGTTTCTAGTTTTGCTAGCTTAATATGATTCAAAAGAAAGCAACGGAAAAGCAATATGTGGTTTGAAACATTCAGAAAGTATCCACAGCGTTGTCGGCACTGCCTCTCCCCTTTCCCTTTCCTCTGCTGAACGCAAAAAAGATTACTAACAATGCATAATGGATTTTACTTTTATATTCCCAATCAACCTGGCTGTTAAAGTAAGAAGTTGTGTGATTTTAAACTGTGAGTGCACCACATGGCTAGTGACTGTGTGTGTGTGTGTGTGTGTGTGTGTGTGTGTGTGGGTGTGTGTGTGAGTGTGTGTGTGTGTGTGTGTCTCAGCAGGGCGGCAACAAATGAGGACAGTTCAGCTAGTTGTTTTTGACTTTGTTATCAAATAAAAAGTTGATCCATTACTTCCGTGTTATGTTTGTTTGATATACAGTACTGTATAGTGTTGAAATTGCGTGTATAAAGTACAAACCTTTATTAACCTACAGATTTTTCTCAAGACTGGAAGCCATTTTTGTATTTACATTCTTTCTTATGGAGAAATGTGCTTCAATCAATGAGCTTCTCTATTTATGAACCCTGTTCAAGAACCAATTAATTCAAATTATATGACATTCTCATGCACTCTAAATTCTTAGTAAAGTTTTAAAAAAAAAGTTATGTTTATTAAGTATTTTTACACTGAAATTTGCACATTTCTTTAAAATTATTGATTTAAGGTACCGTACCCAATATCATATTTTTTTGGTCTCAATCCTATTACCTGTAACTAGCATTATTTATTATGCAGTATAGTAGTAATAGTAGTTTATTTTGAACATATTAAAAACAATGCAAAATAAAAAAAAATTAAAAAGGAGACAATGAAACGATTACCAGTACGTTAGAAATTTTTGACTGATACGTTAGCAATGTTAGCTCGATTTGTTGTGTAGCTAGCTTAGCCTTCTAATAAAAGACAATAAGATCACTGTCCACCGGCAAAATAAAGAATGATCTTCCTAAAAAAATACTTTTGATTGAAAAAGTGCCTACTGTGTTTGGCAATGGACCACTCAGCATTATAATCAGTACGATTATGCAGCCCGTAGCATAGTGAAATGCATTAGTCAGCTAAGGCCTCTATCTTTTACAAGGGTTCGAGCAGTGCAGTAAAAGTATTACCATGATATAGAATAGAAAAGCATTTTATTGTCAATATACACATGTATACGTCCAGGACCTAGCATTGGAAAGCTAATGACTCAGTAGCCAGCATTTCGTACCAGAAATTTCCACTGGGGGCCGCATTGTCTCGCTAGATCATCCGGGATGTTGTGTTGTGGTGAAAGCTGAGTAAAAATTAAATGGCTGGTGACAATCTCTAATGTCCATATTCCATACGGTCTTAGCAAAACAAAACAAAAAACAACTACTGTAGTAAATAGGGCTGCCATGCCTGAGATGAAAGGCTAGACAGCTTTAGGGGGTGTGGTAAGGAGGGCTTCATTTTGCATCTAACAACTCTGCCTCTCAAAATGAACCGTTTTTGAAAGAAGTCAAAAATTGTCTTGAAGATAAGTCTTTACAGCAAAATCTATGCAACATTTTGACCAAAGAACCATCATTACATGTTATATAGACCAAAATGAAGTGTCTTAAAAATAGAAAAAAATCACGATATGACCCCTTAAGGTGTTTTATGCCATTACTTGATTAAGCAAACAATTACTCCATTACTAAAATCATCAATAGCTGTAGTCTTAGTTTAAACCAAAGCTGCCTTACCAGAGGTTGAGAGGCTTTGCTCCACAATCCCGACTTTCACAACCTGCAAGTACAACACATTATTTTACCATTAATTTAGAATAAAAGCAGAATGATCTGAAAGTACTGTTTATATTGGGGGGGGAAGACCCTACCCCAATAAATGGCACAAATTTCTGACAGGAGTCCTCATCCGGGCTGTGAGGGGAAACAAGGTAGAGGCTATTAGTGAAGCAACAGGAGACTTGGGACACTGCAAAACTTCAGAGGTGCAACACTCAATGGTCCTGAAGGGAAGATGGCACCATGCCCCATCGCAGCAGAAATGGCACATGACTGGCTTTGAGGGGGGAATGAGATCATCTTGGGGGTCATGAGATGAATGAGTGGACCGCTCCTTACAACCAAATTTGAATAAGAAGGATTTTCTTGTAGAGACCTGTGTCTACCATTAATTTCCATTTATGGCTCAACCATCTTGCACAAGCTCCTTAACACACATGCAATCATAGCAGACTTTATGGTTATAGCAATGGAAAGAACAAGCGCAAACAACTAATCTATTCCATTTTTAAGATCACACAACATCTCGGTACTCATGATGCTTTTTGCTTTGTGACCCCTTACACTCTGGAGTAAATGGCTTAATGAAAAAGACACAAAGCCAATACAGTAACAGGAAATGAAAATGGAATATGCTAGGGTGATGGTCCCCCTTTTGCAGACACAACAACTTCTGAGAAATACTTAATACAAGATTTTGGAGTCTTTTGTCCAAATATTTTACATATCATGCTGATTCAAGCCAGTATATGGGATCATTTTAAGGTTGTTAGGCAAATCGTCACTGCAACAACACAAAGGGCACAGTTAAGTCACACAAAACCCCAAAAGGTCGTGCAGAGTGACACTACGGTGAGTTTCAAAATGGGAAAAGGTGTGTTAGAAGACACAGCAGACGGCGGTGAGGAGAATAAAAAAGGGAAAAACCAAACAAGAGTTAAATTAGATACCTGATGTAAAAATCAAAATACAAACTTCTTTTCCTTGAATGCAAATAAAAACAATGGGAAGGGGGGGAGAAGGAATGCAAACAGTGTTAAACTGTGTGTTGGATTTGGTACCTTCTGACTAACAAGGAAGCCACTCTTCACATAAGGGAAGCAGAAAATAACATGCAGATGCATCAACTGGGCTGTCCATCAGTTACTATGACAACCCTAAAAACCTTTGCTGCAACTGTGATTGGAAATAAACATGCGGATGTCTGCAAAAAAACACTCATTGAAGAATTTCAGCAGCAAACTTAACATTTGTGATCATCCATGACTCATGCAATGTTTGCATGCAGTGCACTTCCATCTTTAATCATCTACACCTGCACAATCTCACGCGTGTTTCCCTTACATTCATGTACTTGTTGAAGCTTGCCACAAAGATACAGTATTTCGTCGGCCACGCCCGAGATAATAAACATATAACAACGAGTCTGTGAACGTAGCTCTTTCGGGTAGATGGGCTCCTAACTCTGCTTCTTGATCCACCTGATATGCAGCTGGTCTGCTTGAGCAGCGATTTTCAAACTGCAGTAGGTGTACCACTAGTCAGAGCCGTGCATAGGGGAGTATGGCCAACTCGGTTTCAAATTTGGCAGCAAACATGACGCCCTGCAGTCACGTGAGGGGCTTTTGACCAACCAGAGCGAGTATAGCCAGAGGATATCCAAAATAATATGCAGGCTCCATCTAGTAATGCACCAAAGAATCACTTGATTAAAGTAGTGTTTTATTTTCCTATATTCAAACACAGTGTTACTTTTCAAACTGTGTGTGAAGTTACAGTGGCCAAAATGATTAAATACATACAGTCGTGGTCAAAAGTTGACATACACTTGTGAAGTACATAATGTCATGGCTGTCTTGAGTTTCCAATAATTTCTACAACTCTTTATTTTTTTTGGAGATCACATGGACAAAGATAAGACCTTCTGGAGGAAAGTTCTGTGGTTAGATGAAACAAAAATTGAGCTGTTTGGCCACAATACCCAGCAATATGTTTGTAGGAGAAAAGTTGAGGCCTGTAATCCCAGGAACACCTTCCCTACCGTCAAGCATGGTGGTGGTAGTATTATACTGTCGGCCTGTTTTACTGCCAATGGAACTGGTGCTTTACAGAGAGTAAATGGGACAATGAAAAAGGAGGATTACCTCCAAATTCTTCAGGACAACCTAAAATCATCAGCCCGGAGGTTGGGTCTTGGGCGCAGTTGGGTGTTCCAACAGGACAATTGGGACGGTATAGCTCGGTTGGTAGAGCGGCCGTGCCAGCAACTTGAGGGTTGCAGGTTCGAACCCCGCTTCCGCCATCCTAGTCACTGCCGTTGTGTCCTTGGGCAAGACACTTTACCCACCTGCTCCCAGTGCCACCCACACTGGTTTAAATGTAACTTAGATATTGGGTGTCACAATGTAAAGCGCTTTGAGTCACTTGAGAAAAAGCGCTATATAAATGTAATTCACTTCACTTCACAATGACCCAAACACACGTCAAAAGTGGTAAAGGAATGGCTAAATCAGGCTAGAATTAAGGTTTTAGAATGGCCTTTTCATTTTTTTAAATTTCTTTTTGTCCTGTCCAGCTTCTCAGGCAAATCATATAGTTGATGTAGATGCCCATATCGGCTGTTCAGATTTACTTTACAAAAGAGAAGTGTAGAATGGCCTTTTCAAAGTCCTGAACACGTGCGGACAATGCTGAAGAAACAAGTTAATGTCATAAAACCAACAAATTAAGCTGAACTGCACCAATTTTGTCGAGAGGAGTGGTCAAAAATTTAACCAAAAGCGTGCCAGAAGCTTGTGGATGGCTACCAAAAGCGCCTTATTGCAGTGAAACTTACCAAGGAACATGTAAAATTTAACATTGCTGTAAGTTATCTTTTCACCCAGCATATTTGGTCACATTTTCAGTAGACCCATAATACATTCATAAAAAAAACAAACTTCATGAATGTTTTTTGTGACCAACAAGTATGTGCTCCAATCACTCTATCACAAAAAATTAAGAGTTGTAGAAATTATTGGAAACTCAAGACAGCCATGACATTATGTTCTTTACAAGTGTATGTAAACTTTTGACCACAACTGTATGTTAAATAAAAGCTCTGTCTTGTTTTCAATGAATACTTAGGCCTACTTTGCTACTGTATTTTATTATTGGTCATTATGGTGGTACTTCAAAAACCACTGTGCTAGAGACTAAGATATAGCAGGATGTTGCTAACTTAATGAGCATTTAGACTTCTTTAGATAATTTTTCAATAAAACAACAAATCTAGTAAATTTTTCTGGTCTCATTATACACTTTGTTAGAGTCACGTGCAACAAAAGTATTGATATGTGGTAGTGTTGGATTCTACCGGGTATCGGCGGAATTTGGTCTGTGCCAATAAAAGTACTGAATTTGGTACCAATCCATACGTACTGCTCCTCTCTACTAACCGCCCCCCACCCAACTAACACCCAAATGAGATCCAATAGCAAAGTATTAAATTAAATTAAATATTCTGCCTTCATAAAGACAATGACGCTCAGTTACGTGACAGTCAGAGATGTATTCATTTCATAAAATGTTTATTATTGTGCACACAACTGTCTTAATATAAGGTCAAATTCATGTGCATCTCTTGCATTGGATTACATTAGATTGTGCACGTTCACATAATGCATAGTGTGCAGGAAAAATGGTAGTAAAATAAACTGAAAATAATAAAAAAAAAAAAAGTGTTCTTATATTCCTGTTTGGAAATCATTTAAAGGCATACATGCTTAGCTCACAAAGACATACATGCACATTCACATATCCACATAAAATACATCAGGGTGCTTCAACTCCAACAGTCTTAATTTACCTTTTCTGTTTGTAGGTGAGCATGGCTTCAGAGATGGGAAACTGATGGGACACATTAGCACCGGCCAGATATTGAACAACACGCCCTGCTACATCAATGTTATCTGCAGGGAGCAAAGAGTAAAACCACCGGTAAATAGCAACCAGTAAGCAAACATTCTTTTATGTCATCTTGTCATTTAATTTACTGACTGCAGGTGCCAAATGGCAATAAAATAAGATGGTGAAAATAAAATACCACTAACATATGATCTCATGATGAGGTAAAGCAAAGCATTTGGTTTCAATTTTACAAGCCTTCTTAGTCAACATAATGTTGAGCCTGTTAATCTTCTTATGCAGCACCAGAGAATGAACAGGGTGGGGCAGTGGTTCTGTAAAGCAAAAACAGTCCCTCCACCAAAGCAGGCTGTAACTATCTTCCGCAAATTGAAAAAAATATGTATCTTTCCATCCATCAGGTCCTGACCTGTGCTCTCACCCCATTTCTTTCCTTTTGACACGCTGGTGTGCTTTGCAGCCAGACACCAGAAGGGTGCATCGCTGCAGACCGTTAGCATGAGTTGTGTCCTACCTGAGGTGGGCCGTTCCGTCCTGCAGAACAGCTCCCTCCATGCCGTGTCCATAAAGATGCAGTTAAACTTGCTGTCAAACGAGGCCACATATTTAGCCAAAGGATGAGAGCCTGTTCGGGAAGTGCAAAGCAAGATGTTGAAATATGTTTCTTGCTGTAAGATGATATTTATATAATCAGGATTATTTACCAATGGGGATGACCAGAAAGCGTATGTAACTGAGCCAATCAGGTGTCTTGTTTGCGAGTTGTTCCACGAAGAACCTCAGGATGGTGCTGAGATAACTCTGGTCACCAGCGACTGCCACTTTCATTGTGGGTGGAGTCTGTGCATTGCAGTTACAACTACAAGGTATGGAGGACAGAAAACATTTAGGCCATATTAGAAAAAAATATGTTGTTAGGGGTTTACTAGCTTTAAACAATATGTTTTATGGTTTTGCAAAAACATTGCAAGTATTTGCCTTTCAGAAAACAAACATGTTTTTTTGGCAGGCTCATGTCACTTAAAAGTACAAATATATTGTAGGCCACAATTCAGAGCTGTGTGTAATTACATAGCAAAGTACATTTATATTTCAACATTAAGTAACATGGGTATTACTTTCATGGTGAAACACTCATTGTTCCCACGCTTAATAAAAGATAAAATATCACAAAAAAACTGAAAATGAAGACAAACTGATCCTTCTGTATTCCATGAATCCTGCTGAGATGCACTCAGACAAAGAGCTCGCTTTGCCATCGCACGCTTTTGGCGGGCGGAATACCACAGCCGGTCCCATTGAAACGGCGGTGGGACACACCAGCTCGGTGCAACTCTCCTATTAAAAGAGGTAATGATCCCTCTGCTGGTTCACATGCAGACACTTTGTTGCAACTTTTACTTTCTCTATCTACTTTTGATGTCCTCATGGTGCTGTGCACCAGAGCAGACCTCACAAACTGTGGTTTAGCCTTTTTTTGAGGTGGAAAATGTCACAAAAGATATCTTTTTTTTGTTCACTCTAATGTAAGACTACGTATTCTTTTTATCAGTACCTTTAATTAAATTTGGAATACTTAAGGATATGAAAGTGCAAGAGCATATCATGTGACGTTACCAACACCTAGTAACCAGTCAGTATACAGTACTACATATCACTATCGGATTATTTCTCTTAAAAAACCCCGCCATATACTCAACCGATTGTCGACGATGGCCAAAATCTAACAAATCAAATTAGACTATGACAATCGTTAGCCCGAGTGTAGACTAACCTGCAGTTTTGTAAATTGATTCCCGTAAATGTCTATGTAGTCTAATGGAAAATGTCCAACCTTATATCATGACTTATTGTGGAAGCTTAATTATAGCGATTTTCACATATTCGTGAGTGACTGAATTGCAAAAATTTGAGTTAAACGGCACAGTTGCTGTCAGATATTTGGACACAATGTAATAATAACAATCAATCACATGTGTGTGAGTCTGTTCATACTTTGGACTTGAATTGTAATCACGTTCAAACATTTTGGTTACTGCTGGAGACAATATTTGAAGGTGAATCCCTTGCATATTGCTGTCAGTATCATGGCCCTTAGTCAACAACTTGACTGAAGCAGTGCACAGGTCTTGTGCAAGATAACAGCTACCTAAGGACCATATACAGTGGAACCTTGTTTCACCAGCGCCTTTGTTTGCGTCCTTTTTGGTTTACACACATTTACATCGCGCCAGATATGCCTCTGTGTGCAAACCATGTATCGGCGTACAAACCCTTAATTTATTCATTCATTCATTTTGCATGCTGCTTGAAGCCATCGGGGACTGACATTTTTATGACATCACTTCCTGTACACGCAGGCACAGCCATTTTAAAGAGGTGGGCTTCTTATGTCACATCCTGTTTACATCCTGTTCACACGGGTGCAGCTTTTTCGAAGGGCTTCGACAGCAAGTAGCCCTTCTGACGTGTTTATTCCCAAAATTGTCATACCTTTCACCGGTCAGAGCTGTGTCAGCCTGTCTTAGAGATCACTTTGTGTGATCAGAAATGCTTTAATTGTGTCCAAACTCTCACAGTCTTGCTAGACAACCGCTTTGAGCAAGCAAGTCTTTTATTGTGATAGGATCGAAAAAGATGCCACATAGGACGTTTATTACAGTGAAGGAGAAGGCACTACCGGGACACAAGCCGATAAAGGATCGCCTCACA
The DNA here is from genome assembly GCF_033978785.1 of Entelurus aequoreus. Classification (NCBI taxonomy): domain Eukaryota; kingdom Metazoa; phylum Chordata; class Actinopteri; order Syngnathiformes; family Syngnathidae; genus Entelurus; species Entelurus aequoreus. The sequence continues at coordinate 32,304,900 of NC_084739.1, read as the reverse complement.
CTGCTGATTTGTGCTAACGCTAGCAGCGACGATGTGAAGCCACTGCTTGTTCACAAATTTTTCCAGACACAAGATAAAAGTTTTTCCTTTTTTGATTTTGTGGTTTTGGAGCGCACCAAGGAGACTGTGTGTGTGTGTGTGTGTGTGTGTGTGTGTGTGTGTGTGTGTGTGTGTGTGTGTGTGTGTGTGTGTGTGTGTGTGTGTGTGTGTGTGTGTGTGTGTGTGTGTGTGTGTGTGTGTGTGTGTGTGTGTGTGTGTGTGCGTTTTGACATGTAAACTAGTGTAATGTTGTTGTGTTGTTTGGATAAAAAAAAAGGTTGTTGAGCCATTACGTTGGTTTGAGATATACAAATATATATTGAAGTGAAGTGAATTACATTTATATAGCGCTTTTTCTCAAGTGACTCAAAGCGCTTTACATTGTGAAACCCAATATCTAAGTTACATTTAAACCAGTGTGGGTGGCACTGGGAGCAGGTGGGTAAAGTGTCTTGCCCAAGGACACAACGGCAGTGACTAGGATGGCGGAAGCGGGAATTGAACCTGCAACCCTCAAGTTGCTGGCACGGCCACTCTACCAACCGAGCTATACCGCCCCTATATATATATATATATATATATATATATATATATATATATATATATATATATATATATATATATATATATATATATATACACCAACAAATATATACACACAGTATACACTACCGTTCAAAAGTTTGGGGTCACCCAAACAATTTTGTGGAAAAGCCTTCATTTCTAAGAACAAGAATAGACTGTCGAGTTTCAGATGAAAGTTCTCTTTTTCTGGCCATTTTGAGCGTTTAATTGACCCCACAAATGTGACGCTCCAGAAACTCAATCTGCTCAAAGGAAGGTCAGTTTTGTAGCTTCTGTAACGAGCTAAACTGTTTTCAGATGTGTGAACATGATTGCACAAGGGTTTTCTAATCATCAATTAGCCTTCTGAGCCAATGAGCAAACACATTGTACCATTAGAACACTGGAGTGATAGTTGTTGGAAATGGGCCTCTATACACCTATGTAGATATTGCACCAAAAACCAGACATTTGCAGCTAGAATAGTCATTTACCACATTAGCAATGTATAGAGTGTATTTCTTTAAAGTTAAGACTAGTTTAAAGTTATCTTCATTGAAAAGTACAGTGTTTTTCCTTCAAAAATAAGGACATTTCAATGTGACCCCAAACTTTTGAACGGTAGTGTATATACAGTATATTCACATTATTGTGTCGTCAAAGTGTGCAGTTTTTTACTAAAATAGGCACTTTTGTCGAGGCTAGAACCAATTATTCATGTTTACATTTGTTCTTATAGGGAATGCTGCTTCACTATATAAACTTTCGGTTTGCAAACCATGTTCAAGAACCAATTAAGTTTGTGAAACGAGGTTCCACTGTACTGTAGAACACTCTCCAGCAAACTATGACAACATGAGGGTATTGTGACATGCAAGATGTTATAATTTAATTACCTTTTTACCTTAGCCATTATTAATGAGTATGAGTAGGCATGACATGACTCACAATCTCTGAATGCGAGTAACAATGGTGTTGAAGGCGGCCTGGACGTCTGCAGCTGAGCAAGTGGACACGATGGGCTGGGCCTGTTCATGAAGCAACTCAGCAACGTACTGCATTGATACATATAAAAGAAAACAATCAGTAACGACTATTTATTCCTCTTGGGGGTACAACCTCCGCTTAGAAAACACTTGCTTGCAAGTAGGCAGACTGGGGACAAACACATACCTGTCCTTGCCACTCCATGGTGTTGATGAGGATGATGCTCTCTGGCAAGCGTTCATCAGAGATGAGGATCTGGTTCAGTTGGTCGTACACAGACTTCCTGGGAACCTTTTGGACACATCAATGGACATCATGCTCTTAGAAAAACAGCGTCTCACCACTGCGAGCTGATTTTGAGCTGTTTACCTGTGCTATAAGTCGCAACTCTGGGGAGCACTCGCTGTCTATGCTGCTGGTCCGGTCGCTTTGGGCCTTGGAATTCTGTCTGTCTTTCATTGAGGTGCTGCGCGGACGCCTCTGCAGCCTGTTCTCCATTTTACTGAAAATATGATTAAGAACAAGTAGCTGAACAGGAAGCTTTAAATAAGGATGAACACAATCCAGCTGTATATTATGCATATAATAACTATGTTGTGCATTTAGAAGGTGGCGTGCACAAATCCAGATGTAGCACTCGGCCGTGTACCTTGGAGACATGTGGTTTTGGGACTCTGTCTTGCAAAGCTTGCCAACAGTGCTAGTTATCCGTTCAGTGTTGCCATCCCAGTTGCTCACCTCCCCTGGCCCTGGCCCGCTCTCATCTGCCTCTGGCTCCTTAGACAAAACAAGAAAGCAATGATGAGCCAAAAGGATTGCAGAGAAGTGATGTTCGTCACATAACATGTACTTTCATGCCCCATGGAACCCGCCCAAGTTTCTCTCCCAGGCTTCAGGCTAGGTTCTATATTTCGTAGTATATTTGAAGCCAGCATTTGAGCAGTTGTGGGAAAGAGGACAAGCAGAAGGATGTGGTTGAGGTGACAAGACTGCTGTATTTCAAAGGTATTTAAAAGAGCAAAGCAGAGGGATGGCTACACAGTACTCAGAGGTGTAGCCAATAGGAAACAAATACTACAGTCTTCATTTGTCAAGTCTCATACAGCACAGGGTTGCAACGTCCACTCTTCAACAATCAATAAAATAACTTTTGCAACATTACATACAGTAAACAAGCAAAGTATAGTACAGTTGGTATGTGACTAACCGTAATTAATGGCACTGCTGTGACATTTTCATGTATAAAATGCAGTGTAATGCTATATTATCAATGTAAAACAAAGACACAGCTAAGCCCTAGGTAATCATTTTCAGCAACCAAAGCATCGCACTTTAACAGTCAGATTAGACAATAAATGTGTGTATGATATGATGTGTTATTATTACACAACTCTGTGTTCAGCAGAAGCTCACTACATTTCCTAGCAAACCACCCTTCAGCTCCTTAGGTCATTTTTAAACCAGGGAAAACAGATTTCCAATTTTATTTTATGGTCAACTTAAAATGCATGGCTGTAAATGACAACAATGTTGACCACCAGGCATCCTCCAATTGTTTCTGATACTGTATATTCACCACAAAAAGGAACAGCTCGGTTCCAATGAGGTCCTTTAAAACAAAACTGAACTTTCTTTGAAAAAAACTATAGTCAGATATTTTGTTGTACTCAAATTAACTGATTCAATTAATCACTTCTGACAGTGGATCCATGCCTGCCGTTGCATACCCCACCCTCCTTAGTTTCTTCCCGGAAAATTGTAATACCCGCGAGAGGAAAAGGACACTCCAGTTTCAAGGGTAAAGGAATAACATGCTCAAGGGACATTCAGGCAAAGTAAGCGCTGTACTAAAACATACCGCAATGGTTGTGTCTTTGACGCTGTCCTCTTGATAGCAAGCCCCTTGGACTTTACATCTGTCCACAGTGAGAAAGTCTCCACTCTGAGGAATAAAGACATTCACTCATAATTTGACAGTTGCAAATTGTGGAGTTCACTTTCGTGATTAACAAAACAGCACACAACAATAGCTCAGTGACATTTGTAGAGCGTCAATCCAGAAATAGTACTGAAAGCCTGTTTACTAAGGGTAGGACAATATGATATCGTGATGTATTGTATCATTAGCTTTCACGCTACCGTATCAACACCCTGAAAAAATTGGACCTAAAGTAATGTGAATTTTGCGGTTCTCCATGTTCTATCACACAACTAATAAAAACCTGTTCTGTTACGATAACACCACTACACACTGCTCCTTTTGTTTTTCATGGCTTTACCTTTCAGGAAACATGCTGACAACCTAGGAAAATGTATGTTATATTTTAAACAGATAATTGCCAATAGTGGTAATGCTGAGAGATTAACACAGGTCAGACTCAGGTAAGTAAATTCACAATTAATCAATACATTGGAATTGATTTTAACATTCTATTATTTTAATTTACTCTCTGTACTGTTATGTGTTTACCTCTATTAGGTCATTGTGCCACATTTGTTTTGACTGTTTTACCAGAGCTCTTAAACTTTTAGGAGAAGCCTAACCAGGGAAAGGGGTTGCAACTTCGTTTGGGCTTAAAACCTGCATGACATGTGTTTTGTATTGATATGAAATAATGTCTACAATAGGGCAAAAAAGGTTGTGCTCCACTGCACTAATGTACATAAGCTTTTTGATTTATGGTTTGAGTACATCTCGTATCAGGAACAACAAATATGTTCCATTTGGTGCATTAACTTTGGAGACACTTATTTGACAAAATGGATGACTGTTTCATCCTGGAATGTCCTGAGTTCTTTTGTACAAGCTAAAATAGATTCCAATATATTTATAAAGAGCCCACCCTCACCCCCCCTCTCTCAAAGTCAGACACAACATGTCTCTCTACCTTGCTCTCTTTCTTCCTCAGCCCTTCTTAAATCAAACAGGTCATAAATCTACGAGTAGAAGTTCAGAGAATGCTTCATCCAATCTCCCTGGAGGACAGCATATTTGTGTGAGTGTTGATGATAGTGTAGAGGTCATCTGGTCACTATAAATACTAGAGGGATAAATAGGGTAAGAACAAGCCCTCACCCTATTCAGCAGCAGTGGGGGCTTTCTGGCAAGACCTCCCCCATTCTCAGATTTTTTATTATGGTTCTTGGGAATCCCTGGACCAGTGGAGGCTCCAGGGCTGTAGGGCATTTATACACTGCCAGGCGGCAATTACTTTACATAACACTGCTGGACAATATGATCCTGTACGGCACCAGCAGGAGGAAGAACTTTATGGCTAAACAGCAGGTCTGATAGGAACCAGAGCAGTTTGCTATTACTGTGCCAGTGCCTGGTGATCGACTTACAGCATATGACATCTCCCTCTGTTGGCTTTTTTGGCTGTGTATACTTCCGATCTCTGTCTGGGAGCTGGAGTGAGACATTCCCTCAAAAAACGGCCTGGAAACCAAAAGATTAGAACTTCAGAATAATAAAAAAAGAACATGACAGCATCGTCTTCTTATAATAATATGTTTGATATCCTCCTGAGAACCAGAATCTTCGCCACTGTTTTTAAATACATTTATTTTCAGAGTTACATACAAATTTCTGAGTAAAAATGCACTGTTACACAAAGCAAATGTCCACTGCAGAGGATGCTGGTTCTGAGGAGGATATGACAATGGCATGGAAATTTATTAGAGAGATTATACCATCCATCGATTGCAATCCTGCTCACTAATGGGAAGTATACGAGTAAGCTGGCAAAGTAAGCACATCAGCATTACTTCAGCTGTGTTTACATGTGCCGGACTGACGGTCTCAAGACTGCGTTCATGCTGATACGCTCATATTTCTCTGCAAACCCCATTAGGCTGCAAGTAGTTCTTTTGTATGTGGCATACACATTCAATAGGAGTACTGTAAGTTAAGATGGGCCTCATGCTAAATTTGGCATGTCTTTGTTCAACATACAACACACATAAACAGGTAAGCCTGGACCAATAGTCAATAAATCAACTAATCGGGTGATAAATGAAAATGAACTCCACTTTGCCGTCATGGATATATTGCACTTGTTTGTTTTTTTAGTCTCTTGCTTTCAAACAGGGCACAAGATAGAGGTGGGAATCTTTGGGCACCTCATGATTCGATAACTATTCAGGGGCTACGATTCGATTATTGATGCATCTTTAATTAATATATAATTCATGCAGTTTTACATTTCTTTTCGTTTCACTAAATAAGCATTAATCACTTGCAACTTTTAAAAACAGGGCATTTGTAATAAGAAACAGTTGAATTAATTATTTTTACATTTATGTAATAAATGGAAATGTGTGCAAAACTGGAACATAAGTACCCTAAAATAAAGGAGCTGGTCAGGTCTCTCTGTGAGGTGGCTCGCTGCGGTCAGTCAAATTTTAGAACTGTCTGCATTCATGTATTTACAATAAATTAAAAAAAAATTATTGACATTATTAATGGAATTTACAATTGCCCATGTCAGAATTGCAATGCATCTAAAAATCAATTATTTCGCCAGCCTCTATAGTAAACGAGGGTTCACTCTGTGAATCACTCCGAGAGCTGAGAGCGCTGAATTAAATGAACAGAGAACATCTTCTTGTCAGTCATCTATAATCTTAAATCTAAGTGGGCAGAGGAGGGACTGCTAGTTTACACAGAATGCATGGACAGAGAGTGTCGCTAGTGAGAAGCACTGTGAGGTCACACAAATTAGGAGGAAAAAATATGATTGCGAAGCCAAATCTCCGGTGTGGGAATATTTTGGCTTTAAATAAGTGAGCAAGATGATCCCATCAACACAGACAAACTAGCAAGTATGCCCAATTTGTTGAAAAGCGGTGGCAACATAAAAAAAAAAGAGAAAAAAAAAGAAAAAAACACCCTGTTTTTCCAACTCGGTAAAATAACTGCACTTCAAGATGTTCAATATTCTTGAAGTAAAATTTTTGCTAACAGAGATTAAGAGTCAATTTTATTTTTATTGTTTACTTATTTAGGATAATTTACAGTTATTGACCTTCCAATTATACAACAGTAAAAAAGTAAATAAGAAATAAAAGTTTATTGCAATTAAAAAAATCAAAATATTTGCTTTATTATTGTTATTTTTAATGTTGTATAAATTATGATCACATTAGTGTTTCACTTGGTCTGAAAATAATGCTCAAAATAATATTATTTGTCTGCAATAATTTTTTGGGGGCAATATATCGTCCAGCAAAATTCATTAATTGGCCCAGGCCTACAAACAAGCACATCTAAGAAAAAAGAATTGTGATCATTTAATCAATGTTTTGAAGAAACAACATTGTGCAAACTTACTTGAGCTTAGGTTTGGGTGTGCTCAAGACACTCTCATTGTCTTCCATCTCTGGTCCGCTGTCACTCTGGTTGTACACCTCTAGACTGTCATAGAGTAAGTCCAGATCCTCCTCTACTTCCTGGGTCTGATCTACTGGGTCAGAGTCTAGGACCTGCCACAAAGGATAGAGCCATGGTGAAACACATCAGTAAACTTGTAAACATGGATTAAAACAGGGAAGAGATTAATTGACTGGTGGTGCACATTTTCTAATCACTCGTACAGCTATGCTGATGGGATTAATAATGCATGAAAATGATGAATACTGAATGCTAGAAAAATTATAAATACACCCATGACTCTGTCCTATGATGGCCAATTGGAAGGTAGGTAGAAACCGACAGGGTTGAACTTTGATCTGCTGGCTTCACAGTGGGGATGTATAATATAGGAAGTGCACACAGGATGGCTTTTGGACTAATCAGGTGATTAATGCCACTCCCTAAGTGCAGGAGCTGTCAGGGAGCAGATAAACACAGTCTGTCCCTTCTCCGCCTCCTGGCAATGTATTTATAGAGCAGCGGCCATGCACACTGCCTAGCCACAAGGAAAGGATTAGTGACAAGAAACACGATAAAAAATCATCAGGCTAGCTGAAGCGTGCAGAAGCATCCAGTGAAGCAGAACTCACAACGCTGCCTCGCAAACATTTCATGACACGAAAGCGCTCAGAAAGATGCTAGTGGCTTTAATTATTATAAACTAGGATTTGATAGCCCTGTAAATTAGGCAGAGTTCAACTTGATCATCAATTAACTGTGATAGTATCACTAGAGTGCCAGTTAAAGTGAACACTCAACAGAAAAACATGCATTAGGCTTTGTAACCGGATCAGCATGGGGGTTGAACAATGTGCAAAAATCATGTAAGCAAAGGAAGAAGAACTCTAAAACATCCAAATCTGTATGCATAACAAGCAACAGAAAATATTTTCAAGTTAAAGCTAGTGGAAAACAAAAAATCTTAGTATTTTAAATCAAGCATACTTTGTATTAATCTTTCAATATATGTAAACCTTATATTTCCAATTGTTTTAAATGAATGTTATTCGCTTTAACATTAACATGTAGCCACAATTATTGTACAACAATGATATTCCACAAGTAATATCCATCCTCAAATCTACCAGATTAAAAAATACAACTTTGATGTTGTGATGTATGGAAGAAAAAGGAATTAAAAAAAGGTTGAAATAGTGCAAAGGATAACATGCTTCAGGATTTCATGGATCAATAGGGATAATTATCATCTACCATAATGTGCTAATGGACATCTTGGGGTTGGTGCATATGAAATGTTTCCTTCCTTCCTAGGCTGATTACAAGCTCTTAACATTATGTACAGTCTACTCTTATTTAAAATGACAACCCAAATCTAAATAGGCCAGTCATACAATCCAACATTTATCATTAGATTAAGTAGGAGAATACATCCCTTAATGGATTCATCGTAAAATAATTGCTGCTAATGGGAATCTATGAATCATACATTCATGAGTGGGGAGGTAATGCAGCTTAGCACCATAATGATGCTTAAACCTCTTTGTTTTTTTCACCTTCTCTGTCAGGAATATATTAGCAACAATTGATCTTGATGATGTTTAATCTGTCAATACCGATAAGAGGAGAGATTTTACAACAGCAACTGAATATTACAGCCGTCTTATTAAAAGCTCCAACAGAAGACAGACAAATCCCAAGCGGAGGCAGTTCCTCTATAATGTTCCCTCTGGTACTTTACTTCCACCTTGAACGTGTTGTCTTTGGTGTCATTCAAGTCATTGCAACTTATCATTTGTCAACTCACCTCATCTGTTACCTTGAACCGCTTCAGCAAGGCCACAAACTTCTGCTTGAAGTTGGGTTGCTGCAACAGAATAACACCAATGTAATCAGGATAAAATAAAAAATGCCTGCCATGATTCAAAAGCGTAATGACTCGGTGGCTCTGATTTATATGAACTGTCAACTTGATTATGCATTCGCAGTCACATTGTAGAGACCATTCTACTGTGTCCACGGAGTTAATTTACATGCTCAGCCACATCCTACTAATGGCTTGTACAAATGGAACACACGGTGTACTTATTCTAAAAGCTTCTATAACAGAAAACAACGGCCTTGGGTTATTCCTGTGGTCAATGATTAGTGAGCATGTGGCAGAAGAGGCGGTAGCTAACCCTCGTCATGGAGGTGGTTCGTATCATTTTCCTCCGCGCTTTCTTGGGCTTCCGGACTTCATCGTCTTCGTCATAAAGTTCCTGGAGCATAGGAAAGAGAAACAAAGAATGGCCCGATTTATTTTATAAAGGTCAAAGCACAAAAATGTTTTCCAGTGGAAATTTTGAATAGGGCTTCTACCTGTGGCGAGACCAACTTCTGGCTAACAAGGTTAACAGCTAGCATTCTAACAACTAGCATGCTACTAACTAGTGTGGCTACCCTGTACTAACACAGGGACATCAGTTGCTTCAAGAGACATTACTTTAAGTGCTAAATCTCCATGTCAAAATGCTAAAGCGAGCACCTTGCAAGGTAGGTACTATGTGTATGTAAATTCATTGCTGCCACCTATTTTAATGTTGGGAGAATCCCGAAAAAATTTCAATGCTGACAATACTAGTAGGTAGCATGCTAGCAATCTGAATGGCTATATTGTGATAAAAATAGGACCATCTTTAGCTTCAGGGGAATGTTAAAAGAGTGCTAAGATTCAATGCAATATACAAAATGCTAAAGCTTACACCTACTATAGTATTACACTTCCATCTAATATAGTACCGTGCGTGTCAATTCCTGACTGAAACCTATTTTTGAAGGGGACCTATGATGATTTTTTTCTTTTATGACTCTAATGTTGCTACTATGTTCATGCATTTGGGCGTGGCTCGGTTGGTAGAACGGCCGTGCCAGCAACTTGAGGGTTCCTGGTTCGATTCCTAGCTTCCGCCATCCTAGTCACCTCCGCTGTGTCCTTGAGCATGACACTTAACCCTTGCTCCTGATGGGTCGCGGTTAGGGCCTTGCATGGCAGCTCCCGTGTGAATGTGTGTGTGAATGGGTGAATGTGGAAAGCGCTTTGAGTACCTTGAAGGTACAAAAGCACTATACAAGTATAACCCATTTGGGTGTGAGCTTGCATTCAGTTTTGGATGCCTCTTCCTGTGTTTTTTTTTGCACTCTGGCTATTTTGTGACGTCACAGTCAGGTGGATGTACTTATTTGGACAACAGGTACATCTATCAGCCAGATGGGGAAGGTCTGTATGAGGAAACATTACAAAAGGCAGGACAAAATATTATTTTCATCTAATCGTGGCATGTGCCCCATAACACTGACGTGCAACATTCAGTGACATAAATGCTGCTAAAAACAGCTTTTTTATGCACATCTGTATCAGACAACGTGCAAGTGTACCTAATGATGTGACCGGGTGAATCTATACAATGTTTTTTAAGTTTATTTTTGACTGTCTGGAAAAAAATAACCGTAATGTTCTCCTTTAAGATTTATATTTGCCTTTAAGATATATATTTAACAGTGTACATTTTCAAAAGATAAATTATGATACTTTTGGTGAGGGTGGAGTTGGTTTCATTTGCAATCTGGAAACACCTCCACAAACAAACATCTTGCAGACATACATAGAAAGCAAAATACATGTGACAGTGGAGCAAGATTTATGCTAAATATACACCAAAACATATCCAATACATATTTAGAGTGTTTCAAATGTACATTAAAATCATAGTAAATCCCCGTTAATTTTGGTAGAATCTCAACAAAATGTCAATGATATTGTATCTTGTGTTTGCAATTAAAAAAGTTTTTTTATATACCCGTGCTTATGCTAAATAAGATTAGTATTTCTGTTTGGCCTTTACCTGGCCATGACCTGCATCATCACTGCCTTCTTGCTCTGATGAATAACTGTCATCGTCCTCCTCCGAATAGTTGTCCATGTCTGGAGAGCGGTCTGAAGCAAACAAAAATAACCTTAGATTACAAGCTACAGTATATGCCGTCAAAAGCTATCTGACAGCACATTTTACAGTAACCGAAGCAAAATACTTTGACTGTAGTCCTTTAAAACAACCATTAAAACCAGAGATGCACTTTTCTTCTTTAATCCCTTATTTCTAGTGTTTATTTTCTGCTTCATACTCCTAAATGGGATGGATATCATGAAGGATCACTGCAAAGAGCAGCACGATGTACTTTCTTTCTTTCAAAATGACACAGGCTCAATACTTGGTATATGAGCTCATCTGTTATGTTTGAGTGAACCCCTTAATAACAACCAGAAGAGTGAGGGACCAGCATAGCAGGATGAAGGCGTAGAGCCCAAGTCGAGCCAAATACACCCCCACCCCCCCGCTGTCTAGAATTAGAGCAGTGTAAAGTAATAGGCCTGACATCTGTTCAACTCAGACATCAACATTACTAGCATAGTAAAAGAAAGTCACATATTGTTGACCATTGGTGGAAGAGCGAATATTAGACTTTGATATACGCCACCAGTTGGGAAATGGGAGCCACATGGTAGGAGGAACAAAAAAGCTTAAATATCAGTCAGGATTATCATCTGCAGGGGATGACGATGCCCACCTGAGGTTTTAGTCTTTCGGCCAGCTTGACCACTGCTGTCCTCGTGGTCTATGGGCTGGCTGGAAAGAGAGTACACGCTGATCTCCGCCACACGTACTGGCGCTTCCTTTACGTTGCTATGGAGACCCAGAATCTGGCCTCCGTCTGTCGGGTGTTGCATCACCTGAACATAAAGATGTCAGAAGGTAAAAATAGATTTGCCAATTTCCATAAGCTTTCCTTCTGCATGGTTTTTCACGATATCTTAAACAATTAGGAAGAGTTATTCTCATCCATCTCAATCTCAAGTCTTCTTTATCTGCGATAGAATCATGTCTCCTGCAATTTATACATGGATCAATCACTCAGCAGAGACATGTTGAAGCCAAAAGCAGACAGATTTCTTGTTCAACAGGGCGGCAGGATGAAACAATGTTATCTCTATCTTCACAGAGCCATCACTGATTCAGGAGAGGTAGCTTCCATTACATTGCTTTACACCAAGCTGACAGCTCAGCAATCTCCAAATTAATCTTCATTGCCACAAAACGATTTCTTCCATCGAGATTGGCAAGCAGACTAATTCAAATTTGCTTGTATCATGCAGTCAGATTTTATTCAAAGCACTATCTGGAGAGTCATTGTAATATTTCACTTGATGGATTGTGTTGGAAGCAGATCAGAATCATATCCATATTTAAGTGTTACTTCTTTCTAAAAACTCCTATAGTCATATTTACATCAGCTAATGTCTCATGTGGTACAAAGTGCTTGGATTCGAGTATCCTTGGTTAGAGTCAGAGCGCTGTTTATTCTCTTTGTTGAGACTGCCATTACATTCCTAAGATAAGGAGCACAGCTAGACTGGGGAAACAGCAGGCGGGGGACAGAGGGAAGATCACGGGACTTCCGGGGGTTTGAGGGGAGACCGAGCTAGACCGATCTGGACCGGGCTGGGGAACGCTGGTGTGCTGGATTGGTTTCAGTTTGTCCTCTAAGCTTGGAGAATAAACCACAAAATACCAACTGCTGCCTGTTGATTGAATATAAACATCAGCTTATGTGCCATAAAAAGAATCTGGGAGAGACTAGCAATTTGAATTCCCCATTGGAGGAATGCTGGTCGACGCAACAATTTGGGGGCTTCGTCCGGGATGGCACGCTGTTGATTGATGACTTCTTGCAATCTTCTGGACAGACTCAATTGGCCAAGTCAAGGTAAGCAGAACCTTTCTTTTTAGATAAAATCTGCGTTAGGAGTCTGTCCTGAAGTCTGTAAGTCAAACACTGTTTTGTAATCCCAGGCACAGATTGGTGATTTTGATAGATTGATTGCATTTTTGCCGAGCCTGCCATTGCATTAAAATTGTAAATAAGTGGTCAACTCAGACCATTGTGTCTCGATTACCGTGACGGGCAGTTTCATTGACGAGTGAACTAATAGTTGGGTGTAGCTTACCCTGGGAATTTGGTCGTGCCTTAATGAGTTCGGGTTGCAAGATCCCAGTGAGATAAGACACTAAAACGTAAGGAAGCGGGTTCAAAGATCCCAGTGAGATAAGACACTGAAACGTAAAGAAGCGGGTTCAAAGATCCCAGTGAGATAAGACACTGAAACGTAAGGAAGCGGGTTGAAAGATCCCAGTGAGAAAAGACACTAAAACGTAAAGAAATAGACACATGGCCTTGGAGTGTGACAGACAGGAATGTGATGGCGGTCGGGGAAAAATGTGATTAATCATTACTGTGTAATGATCAATTGAATGGACGGTTGTCGACAATGGAACTAGCAGGTAGAGAAAAAAAAGAAAAAAGGAGAACGTTCCTTGAAAGGGTTAAGAGGGAGTTTACAATACTCGAAAAGTCGTGAACTCAAACGTCTGGTAAAATTAAATAAAAAAAAATAAAAAAAAGTAACTGGAAGTTTTATGGTAAAGTGAAACGCAGAGAGTGTGCTGCTGAGTGTGAGTGTGTGTGAGTGGGAGTGCTTACGCGTGCTCGTGTGTGTGTGTGCTGCTGAGTGTGAGTCTGTGTGTGCGGGAGTGCTTATGTGTGCTCGTGTGTGTGTGTGTGCGGGAGTGCTTACGTGTGCTTGTGTGTGTGTGTGTGTGTGTGTGTGTGCGTGCGCTGGTGAAAATGGAACATTCAGGGAGATAATTTAAGAGTTTGGCGTATGATAAAAGTAAACGGAGATTGCGTGGAAAAACGAAATGCAGCAAAAGAAACGATGATTAGTGACAGAATGAACTGATTGTTTTTTTGTCTGCCGCGCATGCGCAAGACAATTCAAACGACCCGCCCAGACTTTGACTAGGACACCGCCCCCTACTCCAGTGACAAGAGAAGGAGGTATTAACACGCCCCCTCTAAGATTAATCCTGCCTCCGAAAATTAACCCCTTGTACACGTCTGACCATTTTCTCCGGCAGACATTTTTGACACATGACATTAACACTTTGGACATACTACAATATAAGTCTCTTGCCGATGCATACATGCAAGCCATTGTTGACCTTGCTTTCCCACCTGTACCTCCGGGAGGGAACCTTTGGCCAAACCCTTTGGACAAAGTTAACCCTGATATACAAGGTGCCAAAAACAATATATGGCAGGACATTTTATTCATCCCATGCAAAATAGGGCTAATGACAGAGCAACAAGGAAACGACTACTTAAATTACAGATCGCTGAAGATAAAAGGTTAAAAGAACCAAAAGGTCAAAGATCAGCTAGGGTATATTCAGCAGTGGGTGACCTTGCTTTTGAGTTCCAACAGGTGGAGGAAAGAATCCTCAACAGACGTGCGGTTGGACTCGGGTGGTGGACAACACGATGCTTCAAAGCCGGTCTGGGGTAGACACTGTTTCGGCTGTGACCAGCCTGGTCACTGGAGTCGTGACTGTCCGAACATTTCCGAACAGGAAAGGTTCCGTCGTGCCAACAAACGAACACGAAGGCGTGTAAGAGGACGCCCACATCAGGAGCCGCAGCAGGAAGTACCGACAGGACCCCTGCTGGACATGAGTGTCAACGGACAATTTTATCAGCCACCCATTCGATTCTGAATGCAGAGGTACCAAAAAAAACTGTGTGCTTCCTCTTTAAAGGTCGAAGGCTTCGCTGGGGTCACAAGAAGGTTACCTGTCACCAAACCACTTCCGGTTCAGATTGCTGGACCTCCTTTACAGACTGTACCCTGACATTCAAATCGCAAAGAAGGAACATTCCTGGTGTGTTACCTGACGGCTGAACCACCCAGCTGCGACACCACTACCAAGACTACTCCATGAGCTCATACCACAGCCTGAAACAATAGGAATGGCTGACATCCAACTGCTCCAACGGTGAAAACCCTGACTGACTGAGATGCTTCCGTGTGTTCTGCCACCCGACTCGCCATATGTTATGATTATTTATATATGTTGGAACTCAAGGTGTGGCTGCTCATGTTGACCTATCTTTGCAACAGCTAGCATGGTATAAGATGGACACAATAGTGTCCCACATTGTTCCCTTGCTCTCAGTCTCGCCTACAAAACCAAAGAACTTAGGTCCAATGATAAGACACGGCGTAGCTGCCAAACATTACACCGACACCCAAATACCACATTTTCAATTGTTTAGGTTTAGCCCATGGTTATGTTAAACACATAACTATGGGCTGCATTTTAGACACCTGTAGGCTACGGGGAGCTAGCAGCTACACAACAGCTGAGCTAAAACGACACATTACACATTTAAGCATATCAAATAATTATAGTTGCTCATTACATACACATAGTCGTCAAGACAGAAGTCTGATAGAAAGTATTCAGTAACAAACGTGTCTGCATCATTTAACTTTCTACAACATGAGCTTGACTTAATGAATTATTGGGGCCACCAGGTGTGGTAAAATTTCAAAATACTATTGCTAAAGCATCCGCCATAAGGGTAGTATTTTTCTAGTATTGGTGACAATATAAATATAAGCATATTTTGTTACTTTCACCATATTGAATAAGTTACATAAAAGTTAGGGTTCAGATGAGTTTGAGTTAATTGTGATATTGCTAAGGGGTCCCCTACCCTAACACCACCACCCAGTGGACCATAGAGGCTGAAGAGACAATCATTGACCTCAAACATGACCTGTCCTCCGCTACTTGACTGTTAGCTGACCTTTTTCTTAGATGTTTCTGAAAGTGATAGTATGACTAACACAGTCCTTTTTTTCAGAAACAGAAGGGGGTGAGTGAGGGTGGATACAGACTCCTTGGAACAAAATCGACAATCATCCGACTCTGACACATTCCATAGTTTTAACGTTTTTACCGTGGGTAAGAACTTATAACTAATTTTAATTTGAAAATAACGATTTTACACATCGATAGTAGTTTAGTAGATCAAATTTAGAATATGGAGGAGGTGAGGGTGAACCATGTATAGTCTTTGATTTCACTGATATGATCAATACGGTACAAGGGAAAAGGTACGTACTGACTTGTGTTGACAATCACAGTGGTTGGCCGGAATCAACAACAACCTCAAAAGAGGATGCAATATCAGTATATAAATGACTTGTGAATGACCTAGTACCCCGACATGGTTTCCCCAAAAAGATTAGGTCAGACAACGGCAACAATTTTAAAAAAAATACTCACTTAGCCTTGGTCGAAAAGGCTTTCGGACTAGAACACAGGTTTGGGGTACCATCCTGAGTCCCAAGGTAAGGTTGAAAGGATGGACCAGAACATTAAAAACTAATTGGCTAAAATCTGTGCACAGACCAAATTTAATTGGATTGACATGTTGCAATTAGCGTTAATGATCATTCGAAGGTCCGTGAATAAAACTGTTTAACCGCCCTTTGAGTTTTTCACCCTATGAGCTGCATACAGGTCAGCCATTCACAGGACCAGCAGCCCCCCATGGAAGGAGGACTCAGCGTAAAACCAAAATGGTATTTTACACAAAAAATTGCAGAATTTGTGTGCCAGTTCTTCTGTACAGATTCCCTTCCGCCCGCTGAGAGGGTCAAGATCAAGGTCATCAAACGCAAGTGGACGGAGCCCAGGTGGACTGGTCCCTTCTAGGTCGTAGAACGGACGTCCCACGCCCTTCGACTGGCTGGTGGAGGGGACACCTGGTACCACCTCTCCCTCTGCACTACAGCTGAAGAACCTGACAGATTACCAGCGGATGTCATTGCTGACATCGCCACATCATCTGCCCCACAGCCCTGGAGACGAGAGAGATTTTCTACCTACATTACTCTTTTCAACTTCTATATTGTATATCCTTGTGTGAGACCAATCCAGTATGCTAAATGTTTCTTAGTTTTTCTTGCTTGTTTTCAGCATAACTGTATGTGTTGTTACATTAAGTGAAAAGTTTGATGTTTATCCCCGTTTTGTTACCTAAATTACTCTGATATTGATAGACGAAAGGCAGGATGTTATACCCGGTAGTGTTCCCTGACGGACTGGTGTTTGGGCGTGTTCTACTGTCTTTGTGTCTCAGTTCATCCTTCCTGACGACAGTGACTGACAAGTGTCTAAGAACATACATCCATTCATCCATCCATTTTCTACCGCTTATTCCCTTCGGGGTCGCGGGGGGCGCTGGAGCCTATCTCAGCTACAATCGGGCGGAAGGCGGGGTACACCCTGGACAAGTCGCCACCTCATCGCAGGGCCAACACAGCGGACTTTAAATAGACTGGGTCAAAGGGGATAGCAAGACTTATTTTTGACCTGTGCAGTGTGATTAATTACGGGGGACACAATAGCTATTACCGTGGTAATAACCTCTATATTTGTTACGACTCAACCCTGAACCATTGATACAGACGCTAAAGGAATTATTAAAATTAATGTCCTTGAGAGGGCGTTAACTACCTCTACACCCTCTGTAGCACCTAAAGTACCACCCCACCTCGGTGGTGTTTCAAAGGCTCACATCTGTGCGTGCTAATGACATCACCACCGAAGGCCTGGTAACTTTGACCTTTGACCTTAGGAGCGGGGGCAGACAACCTGTGGCTCAGGTGGATGCCAAAACCTGGGTGACTGTGTTGCGTCTTCCGCTGGACGTCCCTTTTCCCACACTTACCCCGCCCCTTTTAAGTTGACTGACATGTGTACCATTCTGTTCACAATGCCACCCGACTTCTTCCCTTGGTGGCCCAAAAGCTGAATTACACGCGTTTTCAAATTATAGGACCCTCTTCGTCCCCCAACAAATTGGGTGACATTAACCGTTACTGGTGCACCACACTGATAGATGGCTCTAGGATAGGCCCTTGGGCACGAGCTGACTTATTCTGGTGTTGTGGGAAGCACAGATTGTACATTAGAATCCCGACGTCAGCCGTTGGGCTTTGTGCTATGGTTAGACTGGTGACCCCACTCACCAAATTAACACCCCTTGGAACTCCTGTTTCAGCGGCCTCTCTAAGTCCCCGCCGCCGTTGAGACTAACCAACCTGACTCGTGACACAGTTGAGGGACTTGCTGAACAACCTCCCTCGAGACCATCCAGAACCGCACAGCCCCTTGTGCTAAGTGTCACTAAAGGGGGTCTAGCAAAGTGGTAACTTTAAGACTTTAATGTGGGGCGTGCTTTATAAGTTTTGTACAAGTAATAAAGATCTTATTAGAAGATCTTAAAGGGGGACTTGTTGGAAGCAGATCAGAATCATATCCATATTTAAGTGTTACTTCTTTCTAAAAACTCCTATAGTCATATTTACATCAGCTAATGTCTCGTGTGGTACAAAGTGCTTGGATTCGAGTATCCTTGGTTAGAGTCAGAGCGCTGTTTATTCTCTTTGTTGAGACTGCCATTACATCCCTAAGATAAGGAGCACAGCTAGACTGGGGAAACAGCAGGCGGGGGACAGAGGGAAGATCACGGGACTTCCGGGGGTTTGAGGGGAGACCGAGCTAGACCGATCTGGACCGGGCTGGGGAACGCTGGTGTGCTGGATTGGTCTCAGTTTGTCCTCTAAGCTTGGAGAATAAACCACAAAAAACCAACTGCTGCCTGTTGATTGAATATAAACATCAGCTTAGGTGCCGTAAAAAGAATCTGGGAGAGACTAGCAATTTGAATTCCCCATTGGAGGAATGCTGGTCGACGCAACAATTGCTATACGGGTAGTGGGATCATTTACCTCAAACGTTGGCCTGCGGAGTGATAGAGTGGTTGTTTTTCACACTGAAGGTTGTGGGTTGTGCCCTGTCCAAGTATCCAAAGCAAGATACTGAACACTAAGTTGCTTCTGATTATGTATCGGCCGATTATCGGTGCCGATATTTGGCATTTTGCCATATATCAGCATTTTGTCCTATATCGGCATCTGCCTTTTTTATCAGTATCAGCTTTTTTTTTTACATATTGATAATGAATGCTAATATTTAATCTCTATTATCGATATGTAACAATCATCAAACAAGAGTCTTCCTTTTATTTATTTATTTTTTAAAATCTGACGGACCCCTTTAAAACTGGTCAGTTTGGCTCAGATGCAGTCTCCGTCATTGTCTCGCCCACAGCGGCATCTGATTGGTAACGCAAACTGCCCACAAGTAAGAGGCAGACCCAATTACAAGGCGAGGTATTTTGCGTTGGTTACGCAAACCACGGCAGCGCCAATCAGAAGCCGAGGTCTGAGGCCTGCTCGCCAAACTAACGACAGAGAAAGGTTACGGATGTGTCGAAGCTACGTAAAAGTAAAAAACTCTCACAGAATTGTAATAAACATTCCAGTCCTTTACATGTCCCAACTACTAGTAACGTTACTATCAGCAGAATACCGTAAAGGTCTTAAAGAGCTCTGCTAGCTCGTAGTGCCTCACGACATACATCACTTGAAACAAAGCAGCTGAAATTATCGCTATGGAAACAGTCCGTTAGAGTAGAAGCATGTTTGAGTGATTGAGAGAGATATTAAATAAAACAATCTAACTAAACTCATTCTAGTTTAATTGCAAGGACAAACGAAAAGGATAAAGAATAGCCACACGAGAAGTTGCAGAACAGCAAAGCAGTTGTCGTGCGAGATTTGTATTCCTGAAATATTTTGTACTTGCTGCTGCAGAATACGTGTGTGTAGGTTGCATCTGCATAATAAGACAAAATGTGAATTGTTACGATCATGCCTTGATAAAGATGTTAATAATGTCACATATGTTTCTACCTAAATATTGTTTTTTATGAGCTGTACATTACATTTTGTACTTTATATCATCTTAATAACTTTTTCCATTTTGTAATAAAGTGTAATGGTGGTGATCAGCCTGTCAATGTCAACACTTATTAAGGGATACAAATTATTTCAGGCGGTCCTGGCTAGATTTACGCCCTGGGCGAACCATCTCTTCCAAAAAAACATTTAACAGGAGCTGTGAAGTACAATGTAAAACTTCACCTTTCTTGCCTTCTTTGATGCAAAATCATTAATTACATCATCACACGAAATCTGTTGTGCAATTGCATGATTGATGCTGATGATGGCAAGTCCAGACTCAGGACATCTGTGTGAAATTCCACTTTTGTTGCAAACACAAACTAGACTAGGCTGCCTATGGGTGAAATTAATTGCATGACAAAATGCCTCAATTCTTATAGTTGCTAGTTCAGGAAAACTAAAGACCAAATACAGTCGTCTTCTGTGGCTAATAGCAACATATTAAGAAGAGGCTAATTAGTAGCCTGTAGCCTAGTGTCACTCATGTCACTCATAGAAATCTGCATAATGGGCATCTTGTGCCCATTTCTCATGTTCTTCTTTTCTTCTAAACTGTGCACCTGATGGCTTTTTTGGTATTTTACTTGATCCATGATGAAGATAAAGACTCAACATCATTAGCTTATAACCTTTTGCCACACTGTCCATTCTACTGTCAATCAACCGGAATCACATAGATCACTGCACAGGCTTTAAACAATTTTTTTAACATAACCAATTTAATTACATGGTATATGGGTCTATTATAATTTTCACGTTGGCGGGTACACTTATTTCCGCCTGAAGTTCTATATAAAACTGAGGCGGAAATGTGCTGGCCCGTGGGTGAGAAGGGCAAAGGTGTTAATGACCTGTACTAGAGACGAATTTTGGAAAAAGGAGGATCATGCCTCCGTTTTACAAAAACAAGCCGGCAAATTGACACCCTTTCCTTGGAGCAAATGTGGCGCCTTCTCAATATAAAAAGGGCCACTAATGGAAATTAGTGGCGGTAGTCTAGAAAACCGGCAAGTTTTGTTTTGATTTTGTTTTGGGTTTTTTTTGTGTGCGAGCCCTTACATTGATTACGCTCTGGGCGGTAGTCCATATAGCCCTGATTTTAGAGATGCAAAACTTCAGGGAGCTATTTATTTATTCATACTTTCACTGTACTAAGGAACTAACTTCAGGGTTTCCCGCAGCGCCACCGCCAAAACTAACGTCTTAACAAGCTGCTCCGCTGCTCCCCCAGCATTGTCCCACCCACAGAACCATCCGATTGGTTACACGCAGAGCCAATCAGCAGTGCGTATTCAGAGCACATGTAACAGCCAATCAGCAGTGCGTATTCAGAGCGCATGTAACAGCCAATCAGCAGTGCGTATTCAGAGCGCATGTAACAGCCAATCAGCAGTGCGTATTCAGAGCGCATGAAGTCAGGAAGCGGGAAGTGTTGCGCCGTAGCCAGACAGGGATAGCAGAGAAGGAGAACAAAACGTTGATTAGGTGGCAGATATATTGTAGCGTACCGGAAGAGTTGGTGCTGCAGGGAATTCTGGGAATTTGTTGTTGTGTTTATGTTGTGTTGCAGTGCAAATATTCTCCCGAAATGTGTTTGTCATTGTTGTTTAGTGTGGTTTCACTATGTGGCACATGTTTATGACAGTGTTGGCGTTGTTCATACGGCCACCCTTAGTGTGACATGTATGGCTGTTGACTAAGTATGGCGTTCATTCACATGTGTTCAAAATTAACAGGATCATTTAACATGGCAAAGACTTGACAGAGCGAGATCTTATCTTGACATCTTCAACTAATGACTAGTATTAACTACGGGTGTAACAGTACGTGTATTTGTATCGAACCGTTTCGGTACGGGAGTTTCGGTTCGGTGCAGAGGTGTACCGAACGAGTTTCCACACGGACATATTAAGTAGCGTACTGCACGTTGTGTAAACAATACTCAAAATGCCGGACATTTTAGGCATTTAAAAAACTCCGCCTTGACACCTCCGCAAAAGAGGACATGTCCGGTGAAAAGAGGATGTATGGTAGGCTGACCATATGTCCTCTTTTCCCCGGACATGTCCTCTTTTGCGGGGGTGTCCGGGCGGGGTTTCTTAAATGCCTCAAATGTCCGGCATTTTGAATTAGGGTTGCGTGTATTTTCAATGTACGTCCAGGGTTAAGTTAAGAAAGTGTTAAAAAAAAAAAAATTAAGGTGTGAGCACGTAGCAACATTCGTGAGGGAGGGGCAGAGACACAGAGCGAGAGAGCTAGTGAGTGGAGAGAGACAAGAAATGCCGAAACATAAATGCAACTTCACGGATGATTTGCGGGAAAAGTATTCGTGTTTTCGTCCTGGCCGTGACACATTGGAAGCAGAATGCACTGTGTGCAAAGCAGGAACGTATATATCTGTGGCAAATAAAGGGGCCAAAGATCTACAAGCCCATATCGACACTACAAAGCACAAAACAGCTTTGCAGGGCGAGAGCTCGTCTGCTGTTTTTTGTTTAAATTTAATTAATTTGTTTTGAGGCATTATTTATGTTTAGATTATATACAAGAGGTTATTTTGAATATTTCTACCTCTGCACTTTTTTTTCCAAAACTGTGAATGTTACAGAATATAAGTGTGACTTATTTTGTTATACTGTCAACCAGTGTTGGCGCTAACGCACTTTTTGTGTTTTTTTAAATTATTTTTTTTACCATTTGTGGCCCACAGCTAATGTTTTAAAGGCCCACGGCACATTCTAAAAATACTATTAAAATAAACAAAAACATAACAAAAGTGAAATAAAAAAGCTTAAAGGTGAAATGTAATTTAGAAAAGGTTGCAATGTTGACTAATAAAACAAAGCTGTTTTTTTTTCTTTCAAACGGTCATTGCGCAAAACATAATATTGAATCAAAATCAATGTTATTATGAATTATTGACCTATCAAAGGTTCCGATAACTTCACATCAAATATTCCACTTTGAAAAATATTTTTGGTGGAAGATTTTGCATATTTTGTGTGTTTGCCATAAAAAACATAGTTTTGTTTGACAAAAAAGGGCGGAAAACAAACAAACAAAAAAAACAACATAAAAAAAACTAAAACATTTTGAAATGAGGAATAGATCTGAAGTTGATGTAGACTACAGAGATTTAAAGGCCTACTGAAACCCACTACTACCGACCACGCAGTCTGATAGTTTATATATCAATGATGAAATCTTAACATTGCAACACATGCCAATACGGCCGGGTTAACTTATAAAGTGCAATTTTAAATTTCCGCGAAACTTCCGGTTGAAAACGTCTATGTATGATGACGTATGCGCGTGACGTCAATCGTTGAAACGGAAGTATTCGGACACCATTGTATCCAATACAAAAAGCTCTGTTTTCATCGCAAAATTCCACAGTATTCTGGACATCTGTGTTGGTGAATCTTTTGCAATTTGTTTAATGAACAATGAAGACTGCAAAGAAGAAAGTTGGAGGTGGGATCGGTGTATTAGCGGCTGGCTGTAGCAACACAACCAGGAGGACTTTGAGATGGATAGCAGACGCCGACCTCACCTTGACTTCCTCCGTCTCCGGGCCGCCGACCACATCTATGATCGGGTGAAGTCCTTCGTCGCGCCGTCGATCGCTGGAACGCAGGTGAGCACGGGTGTTGATGAGCAGATGAGAGCTGGCTGGTGTAGGTGGATAGCTAATGTTTTTAGCATAGCTCTGTGAGGTCCGGTTGCTAAGTTAGCTTCAATGGCGTCGTTAGCAACAGCATTGTTAAGCTTCGCCAAGCTGGAAAGCATTAACCGTGTATTTACAGGTCCATGGTTTAATAGTATTGTTGATTTTCAGTCTATCCTTCCAGTCAGGGGTTTATTTCTTTTGTTTCTATCTGCAGTTAAGCCCGATGCTATCACGTTAGCTCCGTAGCTAAAGTGTTTCGCCAATGTATTGTCGTGGAGATAAAAGTCACTGTGAATGTCCATTTCGCGTTCTCGACTCTTATTTTCAAGAGAATATAGTATCCGAGGTGGTTTAAAATACAAATCCGTGATCCACAATAGAAAAAGGAGAGAGTGTGGAATCCAATGAGACAGCTTGTACCTAAGTTACGGTCAGAGCGAAAAAAGATACGTCCTGCACTGCACTCTAGTCCTTCACTCTAACGTTCCTCATCCACGAATCTTTCATCCTCGCTCAAATGAATGGGGTAATCGTCGCTTTCTCTGTCCGAATCGCTCTCGCTGCATTGAAAACAATGGGGAAATGTGAGGAGCCTTTCAACCTTTGACGTCACGCTACTTCAGGTACAGGCAAGGATTTTCTTATCAGTGACCAAAAGTTGCAACTTTATCGTCGATGTTCTCTACTAAATCCTTTCAGCAAAAATATGGCAATATCGCAAAATGATCAAGTATGACACATAGAATGGATCTGCTATCCTCGTTTAAATAAAAAAGGCCTTTAAGCGTTAAATATAAAATGTATGTATGCCCTGGCACACCATTATCATCATTTCATGACCCAAGCAAAACACTTTTTACACTTTTATACTGAAATAAATACACCTACAACTTATTAAATAAAAACATAGAAAAAACTACCAGCAGCGGTAAAGTTTAGATCTATGAAGGAAAGAAAGTGAATTAATGTTTATAACTGAATACATTTACATATGTATACACATTTGTTTTCTTTTGTATTATCTTTTTTAATGAATTAAGTAACGTTTATGACAACCTTTTTCCAAAACACAATATATAAAGTGAGATATAACAGGATAATGCATACATTTGTCATTTGTTTTCAAAACGCTTACAAAAAAGTGGGACTCCAAAAACGTACTGTTGGACCCCATTCTTATGACTTGATGGGGTCCCTGGGACCCCATTTTGAAAATTCCTAGCACCAACACTGCTGTCAACAGAGGAGAAAAAATGCTTTATTTAAAAAAAAATATTATTTATAAAGCAAGTTCGAGTATCATTGGCAAATGTTCACCTAGTATTTTTGGGATTTCAGAATATGGTCAGCCTAACGTATGGTCAGTCTATCGTAGCCCGTTAGCTGCTAACATGCTAGCTAAAGAGGACATGTCCGGGCTACGATAGACTGACCCTACGTCCTCTTTTCACCGGACATGTCCTCTTTTGCGGGGCTGTCCGGGCGGAGTTTCTTAAATGCCTCAAATGTCCGGCATTTTTAGTTATGGTTGCATGTATTAACAATGTACGTTCAGGGTTAAGAAGGGGTTAAAAACAAAACAAATTGTACGCGCAGCAGCATTCGTGAGGGAGGGGCAGAGACAGAGAGAGCGAGAGAGTTATGATAAACGCGCATGCGTCGCCAGGCTCTGCTTTTTATCCATAGATTTATCAGATTTAATTTTTTATTATCTATAGCAGGGGTGTCAAAAGTGTGCCTCGGAGGCCATTTGCGGCCCACGGCTAATGTTTTAAAGGCCCACGGCACATTCTAAAAATACTATTAAAATAAACAAAAACATAACAAAAGTGAAATAAAAAAGCTTAAAGGTGAAATGTAATTTAGAAAAAGTTGCAATGTTGACTAATAAAACAAAGCTGTTTTTTTTTTCTTTCAAACTGTCATTGCTCAAAACATAATATTGAATCAAAATCAATGTTATTATGAATTATTGACCTATCCAAGGTTCTGATTACTTCACATCAAATATTCCACTAAGAAAAATATTTTTGGTGAAAGATTTTGCAAATTTGGTAAATAAATAACCAAAAAATTTATATTTTGTTGTTTTCTTACTGTACCAAAAATTAACCAAACCGTGACCTCTAAACCGAGGTACGTACCGAACCAAAATTTTTGTGTATCGTTACACCCCTAGTATTAACCCATCAAACGCTCCAATATATTCGTATAGGCATATTCAAGATGGATATATAAAAATAAACTACATCTTGTGAGACGATGTCGGCCAACCCCGGAGGCTAGCCGAGCTGTTCTGGCGATTAAATGGGGAAATGCTCGCCATTTCCTCACGAAACAGCCCACGACGAGGGGTCCACTGGCTTACACGGCGTAGAATAGTGAGTTCAAAAATGTGTTTTTCTACTTTTGATATGTTTTCTGCAATTTTTATTTTGGCAGTACCACATAAAATACGCTGTAATTGCTGATGCGTTTTAATTGATTTTTAAATGCGCCAGAAAATAACCCGTTTTGTGCACTGTTTATGTATTCAATGCCCAGTAGTGTGTAAATGTGTTTCTGTATAGTATTTCTCTAAGAATGGTCATGTGGTGACATGAATTATGGTATTTTGAGAGGTAATCATTGAAGTCAGATATCACTGAAGGCCTAGGTGGGAAACGCATAGCCCGCCACTGGTGAATGAAGTAGTCATCTTTATTGCTGGAACATGCCTAAAAATATATCAAGATGAATTTAAAAGCCACCTAAATTAGAGCCACTGAATAGATGTACGCTCCAATAGATGCTTCCGACCTGTCAAGCATTCTATTCTAATCTAAGTATTTTACCCAATCTGATTGTGGGGAATTCACAGTGCCATTACAACTAAAATGTCCAATAAACAGTATGGCGTGAGCATTGAGACAGACAAATGGTTCCTAGGTGGGCATGGGGCACTTGAAATGCAGATACACAACATCCGGAGAGACTGGATGGAGCAAAACTCTCTATCTTCAAAACCAAAGACAAACTACGATGTCTTTGTTGGAAAGAAGCCAGCTTGTGTGAGACTGCATTTTGAACTGAACGTGAAGAACATCAACAAGCACAATGCTGTTTGTTTAAAGGTTCAAAGTCATTAAATGAAAAATAAAAAAATAAAAAATGATTCCTTTCTTTCATGAAGACAAGATTATAAATTGGTGTATTATCTGATTCTGATGATTTGCATTGATTGGAATCAGACAGGATTCACAATAGTGCAGATAACTTCCACATATTCGAATGGAGAAAAAAAAAGTCCAATACCACATGAATGTAGTTGGTTTTCGGCATCTTATTTGTCCAGCTTCCATACTCGGTCTTATACACTTTACAAGAAATACATTGGCGGTAAACTCCGTAGCTTGCTAACTTGTGTGCGCTAGCTATCTGAGACTTTTATTTAATTAGCGCAGGCAGGATGGAGCAACGCTTTTATTGTGAAGACAGGAACTGTACGGTCGGTCTTTAGGCTTTTGACAGCTGGTATGGCGCGAGAGTCTGTTGAAATAAAATGTTTCTCGTCTTCCTGCCGTTCGTTTTTTATTAATACTGAGCTCGCAGCAGCGAGCATCATCTCACACACTCACACACACATACACACACGCGCACACACACACACACACGACATTTTCCACCTTCCGAAATACAAATTTCATGAATGTTTAGCCTTGGGTAAAGTAGTGTAGCCCCCTCTTTAGTGATCGCTGAGACAAGTTTTTTAGCATGGGGAATGAAAGATATGCTCATTTTGTCTGAAAATAGAGCAAGTGATTGCTTATCCTTCGCCATCTTTAACTAACGCGTATGGGGCATGACAAAAGTAACAAAGGGGGCGTGGCTTGGCGGACAAAGTAGTAAGTGTCCATTAGTCGATTTATCGTTAAGATTGTCGATGACTAGTCGACTATCAAAATAGTCGTTAATTGCAGCCATATTTGTACAGTAGTTACAGAATATGCTGTGTGCCAGTACAAGATAGCTACAGAATGCAAATGACCTGTATGTCATGATTTGGGAATCATTTTCTTGAATGCTCGAGTGTAAAGTCCATTACGACGTTTGCCTTCAAACTCAACATGAGCACAAAAGACCAAAAAAGATGTTAACACAACAAAAAAGAAAAAGAGGATGTAATAATGAGCAATTTAGTTTTAGTCATACAAGCCTTCAGGATGTACTGCAACCGTGACATTTTAAACTGTAGAAATGCATTAGTCTTGTTTAAAGATGTTAGTGTTAATTCCTGTCCTCAAGCTACGGCTAAAACCTCTTAGCATGGGATGCTGTATTTAGAAATGCATCAATGCCAGCCTACATTTAAGGGTTGTTTTAAGGGCTATTTCTCTCTCTCTCTCACCACACATACACACAAAAGGTGGCACGTCTGTTGTTGTACGGCCCACTTTTCGGATGAAAAACGATTTTTTTTTAATTTTCCTGGTTTTCGTATGCTGTCTATTATCGTGCAGACATACAATGCACGTAACAAACAAGTCTGTTTGAATTCAGTGCCCAAACAAAGAAAGCCATGCGTTGGTGACTCCCATGAAGAAAGTTGCAAGTACCAGCACTTTGGTAAAGAGGATGAAAAACACTATTAAATTCAAGAAAGGAGTTGTAGCAAAGTCTGAAAGTGCCCTCTGTGTGGCTCTGCACGCCCTTACCTATCTCCACTCATCGCCGTTTACGCCAACAGGAGTATTTATTAAATGTAAAACAATGTTGGATGTTTAATCGTCCATTTATACGAAAAGCTTTGATTATTCTCTATAAAATGTGTTTTGTGTTAATATTTGTAGTGTCTGGAACAGATTAATTGGACTTACTTTTTAATATGGTGAAAATATCTTGTTTTCATCTGACCGTTTATAACGGATTACTAACAAAAATTAAAACTAAATTACCACAGTATTGTAAATACAACTAAATCCATTCCTAAAACTCACTATTTTACTCAAGAAAGGTAAATGAGGCATTACTAAGCAAAAAGGGAAGTAGAGTTACCTGTCGAAAACTGCAAAACGAGCTGAGACTCGACTTTGCGCTCCGCCTATGTAATATGTAACGGAACGTTAGTCCACGCTGGCAATATTCTTAACCCCAAATGACTTGGATTGAGGACAAAAGCAACTTAAAAATATCCCCTTTTCCATTAAACAAACATCCACACTGGGTATTACACCAGCTCTTGGTCTATTATTTATACATATCATGATGGATCGAAGCAGCTTTTTCAGGAAAAACAAATATTTAAAGCCAGCTCCAGATGGACCATAATCTCATACAGGAGTGTGTGAAGAGTATGAATCATCTAAAACACAGCAGGGCTTCTCCTTGGCAAGAAAATCATGGTACATTGCTATGAATTCTTGTCAATCACTGTCAGAGTTCAGGGATTTATCTCTCTCAAACCCAAGTAACGTACAGTACCTCAGCCATGTTGATAACCCCCACAGCCAATGTCTTGTAGCCGAGGATGGTTCGATTCTTGTAGCGTTTCCTCCTTTGAAGCATTATTTGTAGTCTGTTGGCATCTCTCTTCAAAAAATGGGGATACTGCAAAACAATAGTAATAATAATCAAAAATAAATATAATTTTTATCAGTTTTAAAATCAAAATTGAGAAGCTTTCTGGTTGGCTAAATTGCACTTTAAGTCAACAATTATGCCATATTTAAATTACTGTGTCACAAGCTGGACACTAACGAATAAATCCACACATAAGTTGTTGGAAGTTCTTTATAATAAAAAAAAACATTAAAAGTATGAGATAAAAGGCCAGTCATGTATCATCTTTGCAGAATACTTGAGAAATACAACCAACTCAATTGGGAAAACTTAATAAAGTCTTGTATATAAAATAAATTCTTAACAACATAGCATCACCTGAGAACATTTTGTAAAGAGGAAGGTCAACAGGACAACTAGGTCTGCTCCAGAGGGCACTGCTTTGTGCCGTTTACAAAAAGCGTGTTCGGGCAACTCTTATTTTCCTATCGAGCATGTCAAATCTGGAACACAATACCGGCAAAGATATGGAAACTCTAACAATACAAGCAATAAGGCCACAGAAAAAAAATACTGCTTGGGAGCCAAAATTGTAATCATAGTTTATAGGCTACTGTATAAAACTTAAGTGTGGAATTGTATACTGTAAAACATTTTTTATCAATTCTTGTATATATTCATGTAAAGTACAATGTACTATTGTGGCAGTAAGTGTCTACAACAGCACCTTTGGCACTTAAATCTTGGAGTAATACCATTTTAATATTGTATAATATATATGTGTGTACTAAGTTTTGAATGTGTTTGTCATAATTTTAACATCAAATTGCTAGTGGACTGGAGATGGAAATTAGCTATTGGATGGCTATAATCTGACATATGCACATGTAAAATGTTCATTAATATGTGTTGTCCCATTCTAAATAAAATAAAATAAAAACAATTTAAAATGACCTGAATCATCTTATTTTTAAATAAAGTTTTAACAGTATTTATAAATTTGGGACAAATAGCATCAACATACCATTACCTGGATACTTTGGGTTTTTGGAATTCTACCGATGTGGTAAAAAGAATTCTCCCCAATCATATATCTTCCATGAATGTTCAAATATGTAGGCCATAACATGTGAATAACATACGTGTTGTCCTTCCTCAGAAAGAATGCATCTGCAGTTAATTTATCCAGGTTGTTCCTTAAAAATGTCACTTCTCTGTGGCATTTTTATAGCTTTCTATGTACTCTATGACTGCTAAGCAGAAACTTAATTACACCATCATGTGAACCCATGAGAGAATTTATTTGACAATTTCAGAGGATTAATTTGGTGCCAGAATGATTCTTAAACACTGTTTTTAGATGATGAAGTGAAAATGCTAATTGAAAGGACCACCCAGGTAGATGAAATTAAAAGATACTTTTTTTCCTCCCAATCAAGATTGGAAAGGTCATAATGGGTAGACAGCCACTTTCACCTTGCTGTTTAGGTGAGTTCAGATCATTTTCTTGGACCTATTATTAAATACCCATTATAGATCTACACGGTTAACGTACATGGGCTCAACACAATGTTCCAAACCATGGTACCAGAGTGCCTACAAGCTTCACTCCAATCATAGCTGTCAAGTGACTGCCATGTCAATGTGAGAATTCACAGCACAATGATAGAGTGCTTGCCTGTAGTGAGAATGTGAGTTCTAGATCTGTCTCCATTAGTCCGCTGGGAGGGAGCACATACTCATTGGATCTCAGAAGACGTTTCGAACCCTGAAAGGTAAAGTCAAAGTATTATTGCAAGCAAATTTACATGCAATGTTCATATACTGTAGCTCCTAGCTGCTTCGTTCTACGCTGTATCAAGTCAACCATAAGAAAAACTAAGCAAGAACTAGCAACAATTAGTAAATAAATGTTTTACTTATAGTGTTGGAAAGATAGAGCTGCAGTGTTTTTCCACAGGACTGCATCTATTGGTGTGGTAGGGTTGTCCTACACAAACATCATGACGCATATAAAAAAGTGAGTAGAAACATGAAAATCAAAACAAATGTGTTTCAAGCAACAAATTAACTCTTCTTCCTACTCTTCAAAAGTATTTTCACAATAGTTGTCACTCAACTCTTTTGAAAAAAAAGAGTACCAAAAGGGTAGCGCTAGGCGGTATAGCGGTTTTATAGTTAATACCGGTATATTTTAGAAAGCAGTATATATTTGAGACATCCCTTTTGAAGTGCCTTTGTTACGGCTGTTTGCTCTTCTCTGCTCACCCCGGCCCCTTGCGTATTTATGGAGGCTTATCTGACGCACTATGACACAGTGTATGATGTGCTGCGCATCAAACTTAAAGACAAATATGTCGTGCAGTGCCGTATTAACTCCCGAGTGAAACAATGCTTTGGTCAGCGACTGCATTTGGCTATTGGTGAGTGACTACAGCTTTATTTAAACATACACCAATTTGCTTGAGCACCTATATCTCTCCTTGTAGCTACTTTATCACTAATCTCATCTGTTTATGTTGTTAACTTCTGTTAGCGACTTAGCACAGAAGCTCACAGTAGCTCCTCTCTACTGCGCACTGTGTTTAGCTAAATACTTGGTTTAAAAGAGCCTCTCTCCATAGCCTGTGCGGACTAACCTACTGTAGTATAGCGGCTGTGTGAGGCTATAAACCTAACATTAATGAACAAAATGAACAAAAATTGCTTTGACATAGTAACGGCTAACTAAGTACTCTATAAGAATAAACAACACGTTACTACTTACAACACAATTGATCTGAGTACTCTCAACACTGGTTATCTAGCCATAAAACACTTGGGCAACCTTAAGCACTTTGCTCGTTTTTAAAGATAGCCGTATACTGTATTCGAACTAAAAGATACAGCGGTATCAGTTTTGGTCCTTATCACCCAGCCCTACTAAAGGGGTATGATGATGATATAGCAATAAAGTCGATAATTTGGCATCACTAATCCCTCCTCGCTGTCTTCTTGTTCTCTGGTCGATCAACTGGGTTGTGTTTGTGAGTGAGAGCTAATATGTAGGGCCTCAGCTATTTGTGATGGTCCAAATTGTACATATTAATGTAGGTGAAACACTGAGCCTCTGACTTAAGTTATTACCCAAATCCCCTGTCTTATGCTTCCTAAACCACTACCATGCAGAGTACAGGCTCCATTTGAGTAAGCCTTATTTTAGCATCAACCTGTTTCACGTGTTCATGCAGAGTTACACCTTTTGGCAACCTAGTACAAACAGTACCCAACTACTTTCTAAGAAGGGGCCCAGATTCATTGATTTTCCACTTAAAAATGGCAAAAATAGAAGTACCAAGTGCTACGTGACTGCCACAATGGGCTTATTATATAAACAACTTTATACATAAAATAAATAAATGCATATAAAGCACAGTCAACAAGTAGAAGTGCACTGGGAGAAACTACCGGATCGGTAATTTTAAATAAGTATCAAAAAAACAGCCACAGTTTCATAATGTGATTCAAAATATGATGATAATAATGTGATTTCACACTGGCTGAAAGAAAACATGCTAGAAAAAATGTGATTCACATTTCTCCTGAAGGTCATGATCTGGGAATGTCTTCGAGCAACACTACTGTCTTTGACAAAAATGTGTTTGTAAATGTGTGATTGTACAAATGACCTCTGAAAGAAATGTTGCAATTATACACACCCCTCTGCAACTGTTGACAACAACAGTCATTGAGATACAAAACAGCATGTGTTTTATTGGCCTCTTTTTCCTCTCTAATCACCCATTTCCAGTAAGTGCCTGTATCATTTTATCCCACCATATTTATGGCAAAATGTCTGCTAAAAGTATAAATGTTTGTTATTTGAAATATATTTGACTCAATGTTTGGCATTTAGTCAAACCTTTTCCTAATGTATACATTTCAAACATGTATCACAAGTCTAATTCAAAGGTGACAGGAGCTTGGACAGAATCCCAGTTTCTAATTGGAAAGCAGCAATGTACACCCTTAATAAGTCATCAGTCAATCACAGGCATGCCACATAAACAAAAAAACAATTATCAAAACCAATCACTGTGTCACCAATTATGTCATTTGCAGGAGATTGGTGTTTGGCAGAACGGTGGAGAATGCAGAGAAAACAGAGGAGTTCAAATCACCCATGTTCTTGCTGTTATTGAGACAACACACATCTTTAATCCACCGTGTTACCCACAAACATCTTGACAGGGACCAGGAATAATGAATGTATTCATACATTCAGAATAGCTAGCAGATAACCAAAAGTTGACGGAACATTCACTCTTGCTAAAGACTTGCCATCTCAGTTTGTTGTTATGTGCATCCACCATTATGTTCTTGAGAAGGACATATGGCCGCAGCACTAGCTTTCTAAGGTAAAAAAATTAATTACGTGAAAAATCTGTCTGACCTTGTCACGAGTGCTTCACAAAAGAAGCCTTCTATGTGCTCTTTTCTCATGCTCCGAAGCTGGTACAATGAATCAAGGCACAAAAGCCGAGCACTTTCTAAATGCCTGACGTGCATTTGCAATACACAGCATTGGCAAGAAAAGCTTGTACTCTATGTCCTCATCACCCCCCGCCCTCTCTTCTCCTCTTCTCTTCTCCCTCGCCCTGCAACAAGCCTTTCCCCTGTCTTTTTGTTCCAAATGGTAAAGTGTAACAACCTTTCCACAATCACTTAGAATGGTCGAATGGTCAAATCTACAAACGTTTGTAGATCTCAGTCTAAAGAGCAAAACGTCTTTATAGACAAGCCGAACAGTCCAGTTGCAATCGATTGAATGCCCTAAGAAAATAATGACCTAGATGAATGAGAACATCCCAACACCACTTTTGGAAATGCAACGTGTACGTTTAAAATTTTTAAATTTGCCAGGCCAATGGAAACGATGGATGACGATTAACAGCTTTACAATCAAAGGCTCTGTTCACACTTCAGGTCAATTAATTGTTTTTGCCCTGTGTGACCTGTATCAGATTTTATCTTGCCCTCTTCCTTCTTAATCTTTTACGTGAAATTATTTGGTTGAGAATATGAAGAAACTTTAAAAGGATAGTTAAGAAACGGTAGTTGCACAAAATCCATGATATAGCCTCAAATGTACCAGGACTGAGACCTTCACATATTGATAGTTGTCAGTTCACATTTCAAATTGTTTTAAATGTGAATGATTACATACAAGATTGTATTTTAACCAAAAAAATCTGAATTGGGCATCATACTTTGCAGTGTGAACGTAGCTGGATGCACATAAAAAGTACAGTGGTATCTCGCCTTATAAGGGCCACAGCTCACACTTATTTTGCGATACAACCTGTCTCTTGGATAATTGTTAAGTTGCAAGCAAAAATTCAGGTTACAAGCCTTCCCACCGCTTGTTGGCGTAACAAATGTCACAGTGGGCCCCGCAAGGTCAGATCAAAACATCTGGGGCCTGACTCGTTAGCATTAGCTAAAAGTTAGCTATTAGACGGATAGTTCGAAAGACAAAACTTTGTTTTTCTATCCATGAAAATATGGAAAAGCTGCTGATGGTGGATGTGACGAAGAAGTAGCTCAAAGGAGATACTGTAGAAGTCTGCTTTCATATTAATTTTCCATCCATCTATCCATTTTCTACCGCTTGTCCCTTTCGGGTCGCAGGGGGTGCTGGAGCTTATCTCAGCTGCATTATGGCAGAAGGCGGGGTACATCCTGGACAAGTTACCACCTCATCGCAGGGCCAACACAGATAGACAGACAACATTCACATTCGCACACTAGGGCCAATTGTTTTAGTGTTGCCAATCAACCTATCCCCAGGTGCATAATTTTGGAGGTGGGAGGAGTACCCAGAGGGAACCCACGCAGTCACCGGGAGAACATGCAAACTCCACACGGAAAGATACCGAGCCCGAGATTGAACTCAGGACCTTCGTATTGCGAGGCACATGCACTTACTGTACATTCACATCTACTTTAGTTTTTGCTACATATCCGTTATCTATGTTGTTTTTCCTTTTTTAAAGATTGTTACATGATAAACTTGTGGTGTTTTTGATAGAGCGCAGCTCGGATTGATTTGATTACAATTAATTTCAAATAGCAACACTGACTAGAGATACAAGTATTATAGGTTACAAGCGCCATCACAGAACCAAATAAACTCGTAAGCCGAGGTACCACTGTATCTGTACTACCTGTAGTCTGTATAGAGGGCCTTTCTACGGCACCACAAAAAGAAACTTACAAGTCTAAAAATAATTTTGCTAGGACATATGATAAGACAGCTTTGCAATGTAATGTAAAGTAAATATAACGTATGTGAGGTATTTTCAAGGGAGCCTGAGTTACTTGCAGTGACCCAGTCGTCTCCAAGTTGAGAGACAAAACACTGATAATGGCACTTTTACACTACATTGCACACTCAGTTTGTTCGCCACCATTTCCCAATTTAAGATAGTCCTGCAAAAACATGCTGCGTTTGACACATCAATTCGAACAAGACATGCTAAACAACACCAACTGTCACTAACATCTAGGCATGATGTTGTTGGCCTCGTAAATGACACACATTTTATAAGAGAGGAAACTGAAGGCAGCAAGAAAACAGGCCACTGTTGCAAAGTGGGGAATCTAAAGTAAAATATTGCAACAACATGGTAAGGCGAGGTTACCATGTGTTTATTTTTGCTGTTTTGAGACATTAATGCTTGAATGTTACAGGAATGTCACAGTACTGGAAAATCTGCTCATCCAATCACCCATTGATTGACCAGGTACTAGAAATAGGTTTTTGTGGAAAGGTGTCGTTATCAAGTCGAAACATGTTGAGCTGAGTAGGTACTGTGCAGAGGTGGGTAGAGTAGCCAGAAATTGTACTCAAGTAAGAGTACTGTTACTTTAGAGTTTTATTACTCAAGTAAAAGTAAGGAGTAGTCACCCAATTATTTACTTGAGTAAAAGTAAAAAGTATGTTGTGAAAAAACTACTCAAGTAGAGTAACTGATGAGTAACCTGTTCGTTTAATGATGACGGCAACAAATAATGCACAAAAACATAAAAATAGCAGTGAACAAATTCAGAGCCAGGAATATCTCTTAAGCAACTAAAACAATAATACATTAAATAATAATACATTAAAATAAAATAAAAATGAAGGCAAATTGAGCCACAATAACTTAACAGCACCATAGGCTCAGTAGGCAGAGGAAAATAACAAGTTTGCTTTTACGCAAACCATAAACTCTGATAGGTGTGGGCTGCACCCGAGAACACACTGTGCACTTCTGATTGATGTTTCTATGCATGCGTGAGTGTGTGTGCGACTGTGCGTGTCTGTCTGTCTGTCTATGAGGCTGCAGTGCGTTAATAAATGTCCCCACACGATGTACATTTGACAGTGATTCATAGCAGGGAAGCTAACATCAGCCTACGATGACAGCCAAAATATCTACTAACGTTACTTACCGCGATGTGCTTCCTCAAATTTGACATAGAGTTCATGTAAGCTGAAATGTCCACTTGTTTGGGGAGACACATATGACAACGCATTACATAACTGTTTTTTTGGTTGTCTGAAGCGTGAACATCGATTTTATGTGAGGCCAGGGGTGTTTGCGTTCGTTGTTGTCTCTGCCATTGTTGTTGTGTGCCGCTGAAACTTTATGTGCAGTTAATCATGTGTTATGAGAGTAGCATGTGTGTGTGTGTGGCCCTTTAAATTTTTTTTTTATAAACCTTTATTTATACATTTCAATATTTACAAACAGTTGAAAATAATAATCAAAGTAAGTACAAAAACAGTACAAAACAGTATAAAAACGGTACAAAACAGCGCCAGGGGGTTGTAAATTCAAAGTAACTAAAATAGAATGCAAAAAATATATACAGTATATATAATGAACAAAGTGCAAAGCCATAGGCTCACTCAATCTCAGTAAATAACTTAAATTTGGAACATAGCATCATTGTTTTCACAGCTTTTTGGTTGTTAGAGGTAGAGAGTGTTTTAATGTAGAGTTCTAAATCTTTTTTAAAGGCACAAAAAAACAGGTCGGGTATTGAGAAACTTACATTTATAAATATATAAAACTTAGCCAATAGTATAATGAGGTTGCAAAGGTAAAATTCCTTTTCAAATTTTTCTTCATACAGTGTAAAACCAAATATCAAATCTTTAAAACAAAGCACAAATTTGTCATGAGTATTGTCCAGGATGAAGCGACAGATGCCCTGCCATAGTGATCGAGTGCTTTCACGAGTCCAAAACAGGTGGTAAACAGTTTCTGGATGCATGTTACATAAGGTGCAGGTAACATCAATGTCCTTCTTGTATCTAACCATCACAGTCTTTACAGGGTAATAACGATGAATGATTTTAAAAGATATCTCTTTGACTTTGTTGGTAAGTAAATACCTGTTAGGAAGGGACCACGCTTTGACCCAGCAGATGTCATTCACAACATTATTCCAAAGCGCAATTACATAGGAGACAGATACACAATCATTTTGGAATCAGCTGCGGATTTTTCTGTTATTTTTCTGATCAAAGCAAAGTTTCCCCACAGGAGTGTCAAGTGGATCATTCACAATTTTTACAGCAGAAAGAGGAGATGTGTGTGGCCCTTTAATATGTGACAGCATGTGAGGTGAGTGACGTCAGTGAGTATGTGGGCGAGCGAGGTGAGGGAGCGAAAGCGTGAGAGCGGGGAGTGGCTACTGTTTTTTTGGACTGGCTGTGTGCAGACATCAATAAAGTTACGATTTGCAACTAATCGCCGGACTCCTAATTTAACCTGGAGTCCGGAGCTGTGGAGACCCACTGCCGGGTAGAGTGAAGGGTGTTGCCCCCGAGATACATCGGTCCTGGAGGAGTGTCTCCCCTGCGCTACTCGACTACGGTCTGGGAACCGGAAGCAGGAAAGGTGCAACACATGTTACCGCCTGGCTCTGTTTGATTGGTGAAACGGAATCCAACGTCACCAGTGACTGCATTTTATTGGTGAAACGGAGTGAAACGTCACCAGTGACTGTATTTGATTGGTGAAACGCAGGCATGCGATAGATCCTACTTTGAAGGTCTGTCTGACAAACCAAAACAAACAAAGCGTGCATTAAAAGATCGATAAAACTCAGTAGCGAGCTGAATGGAAATAAATGGAGCGGAGTAAAAGTAGCGTTTCTTGTCTATAAATATACTCAAGTAAAAGTAAAAGTATGTTGCATTAAAACTAATTTTAGAAGTACAATCTATTCCAAAACTTACTCAAGTAGATGTAACGGAGTAAATGTAGCGCGTTACTACCCACCTCTGGTACTGTGCAGTGGAAAGACATAATATGGACACAATGGGCCTCTTCTGGTTTCCTACGGCATTCCTAATGTGTCACTGTAGCAGTAGACACTAGTCACTCACAAGGTAGTTATAGGATATGTACATGTGTGTATAGATACAGTACTTCAAATATGCATTAAATGTAGACTGGCAATGGGTGCTTCAAATATGTAAATGCATTTGGCATCCAGCAACTGTGTTCTCATAGTTGTAAAGAAGTGAGATTCGACTATAAACCAATCAGTGTTTCCACAGTATTGTGCTGAGAATTGGGACAAAAAGGTCAGAAACCTGGGTCCAATTAAAACAGAATAAAGACAGAAGACAAATTCTATCACTATACCGTATTTTTCGGATTATAAATCAGTTTTTTCCATAGTTTGACTTATACGCGATTTATGTGTGAAATTATTAACACATTACCGTAAAATATCAAATAATATTATTTATCTCATTCCCGTAAGAGACGAGGCGAATGTCAGCAATCGTCACACACACGTCAACCAATAAAAATTCGGCCGGGGCGGGTCATGGCAGAAGTGCATTGTGCGTCATGGCAGAAGTGCATTGTGGGTCATGTGATGCTACCTGCTACTACGTCCGTAGCTATAAAAATGGATCATTTCAACATTGGTGGTAACTTATAAAAACTGAGAACGGCTGAACAAAAATGGCACAGAAAAGGAAGTCATATACTGCAGATTACAAGCTGGACGTAGCGAAATATGCAGCAGAAAACGGCAAGAGGAAGTGGCGCATACCTTTGGAGTTGGCAGAGTTGGCAGAGTTGTTTAGAAGCGACACAGAGGAAGAAGATTTCATCGGATTTAGTGATTAGGAGTGACAGATTGTTTGGTAAACGTATAGCATTTTTGGTAAACGTATAGCATGTTCTATATGTTATAGTTATTTGAATGACTCTTACCATAATATGTTACGTTAACATACCAGACACGTTCTCAGTTGGTTATTTATGCGTCATATAACGTACACTTATTCAGCCTGTTGTTCACTATTCTTTATTTATTTTAAATTGCTTTTAAAATGTCTATTCTTGGTGTTGGATTTTATCAAATAAATTTCCCCCTAAAATGCGACGTATATATGTTTTTTTCCTTCTTTATTATGCATTTTCGGCCGGTGCGACGTATACTCCGGAGCGATTTATAATCCGAATAAAACGGTACTATTCATCTCAATTTAAAAAGTTTAATGTGGGATGCAAATAATTCAAAGTGAAATTTATTTTGCAGATTTTTTTCTACATTTGAATTCAGGCAGAACAGTAGTTACGCTCAAGTTTTAAACTGTAGCAATCTAGCTTTTCAATAAATATTTCAGTTGCCAAGTTCAAATTTTACAATCCTGGCACTGCTGTCTCTAAAGGGGAACATCTATGGAGCCAAAACTGACATCAGTAAGAATTGGTATCAGAAAAAAAAATTACATTGTAGAAAAAGTTTTGGCAAAAAATAAATACTAACATTGAAAAATTACAATATTATTGATGGATATTTTTTTGAATCATGACATGCTTTCAATGTCAATATTCATACTTGTGTAGACTTTTTGTTTTTGTGTGTTTCAAATGTTTTTATGATCAACTTTTTATTTACATTCGCTTCTCTTTTCTACGGTTTTGTTTCTTTTTTTTCCGGTTTTGCTTCTTTTTTGACAATTTCAAACTTAAGGCAGTGTTTTGGCGTCGGGGGCGGGTGCCTGTAGATGGGATTTACAACAAGTTTACCTGGAAGTAGTTTTACTAGACTTGGACTAGCAGTTAAAAAAAACGTAGAAGAAGACAGGAGGACCAAGGAGCCCTAAATTAAAGTTTAAAAGTTATATTATATATTTGTGCTAACCTAGCCATACTTTGAGGATGTGGTATAAAGCAGTGGTCCCCAACCACCGGGCCGCGGCCCGGTACTGGTCCGTGGATCGATTGGCACAAGAAATAAAAATTAAAATAAATTGTTTTAATTTTTTTTTAAATTAAATCAACATAAAAAACACAAGATACACTTACAATTAGTGAACCAACCCAAAAAACCTCCCTCCCCCATGTACACTCATTCACACTCATTCGGACAAAAGGGTTGTTTCTTTCTGTTATTAATATTTCTGGTTCCTACATTATATATCAATATAGATCAATACAGTCTGCATGGATACAGTCCGTAATTACACATGATTGTATTTCTTTATGACAAAAAAAAAAATACCATAAATACGTAAACTGACAGAGGGGTCAGCGGATGCTGAAGCGCACAGCGCAAAGACTTTCTGCAGTCAGTTGCTACAGAGCTCCAAACTTCATGTGACCTTCCAATTAGCCCACATACAGTACGCAGAGAGCTTCATGGAATGGGTTTCCATGGCCGATCATCTAAGCCATACATCACCAAGTCTAATGCAAAGCGTCGGATGCAGTGGTAAAGTACGTCGCCACTAGACTCTAGAGCAGTGGAGACGGGTTCTCTGGAGTGATGAATCACGCTTTTCCATCTGGCAATCTGATGGACGAGTCTGGGTTAGGAGAACGGTACATTTCGGACTGCATTCTGCAGAGTGTGAAATTTGGTGGAGGAGGAATTATGGTTTGAGGTTGTTTTTCAGGAGTTCCAGTGAAATTAACCTTGAATGCTCCAGGATACCAAAACATTTTGGACAATTCCATGCTACCAACCTTGTGGGAACAGTTTGGGGCGGGCCCCTTCCTCTTCCAACATGACTGTGTACCAGTGCACAAAGCAAGGTCCATAAAGACATGGATGACAGAGTCTGGTGTGGATGAACTTGACTGGCCTGCACAGAGTCCTGACCTGAATCCGATAGAACACCTTTGGAATGAATTAGAACGGAGACCTAGAGCCAGGCCTTCTCGACCAACATCAGTGTGTGACCTCACCAATGCGTTTTTGGAAGAATGGTCGAAAATTCCTATAAACACACTCCGCAAACTTGTGGACAGCCTTCCCAAAAGAGTTGAAGCTGTAATAGCTGCAAAAGGTGGAACGACATCATATTGAACCCTATGGGTTAGGAATGGGATGGCACTTCAAGTTCATGTGCGTCAAAGCAGGTGGCCAAATACTTTTGGCAATATAGCGTATGGCAGGGGTCGGCAACCTTTACCACTCAAAGAGCCATTTTGGCAAGTTTCACACATTAAAGAAAGTAATGGGAGCCACAAAAATGTTTTTAAAATTTAAAATGAAAAACACCGCATACAAAGCTTACATGCTTTGTGCTATGTTAACCAGGGGTCTCAGACACACGCACCGGCACGCACTTTATTGTGGAAATTTGATGTTAGTGCAGCCCGCGAGTTTTGGATGAATGTCGCTTGCGTCACACTTGCCAACCCTCTCATTTTTCCCGGGAGACTCCCGAATATCAGAGTGTGATGGCCCTGCATTTGGCGCCCCCTACAGTCTGCCCAAGCAGTGTTCCTGCTCGGCCACAAGTGGAATGCAGCTTTAGCTTGCTCACGTAAGAGACAGCAAGGCTACTAACTCAGCTGCCACACATCTTACACTGACGGTACCAATACCCAGAATCCCATGCAGCCCTAACTCTTCTGCTCAACCAACCACGAAGAGGGGGGGGGGGGGGGGGGGGGTTGATGTGTGGGGGGATTTGGCGGTAGCGGGGTGTATAATGTAGACCGGAAGAGTTAGGACTGCATGGGATTCTGGGTAATGGTTGTGTTGTGTTTATGTTGTGTTACAGTGGGATGTTCTCCAGAAATGTGTTTTTCATTCTTTTTTGGTGTGGGTTCACAGTGTGGCGCATATTTGTAACGTAACAATGTTGAAGTTGTTTGATACGGCTACCGTCAGTGTAAGCTGTGTGGCTGATGAGTAAGTATGCTTTGCTGTCTCCTGTGTGAGCAAGTAATAACAACATGCAACATGTGGCTGGACTGACACGCTGTAAGTAAATGCTATAGAGGACAATTACTGCAGTGCAATTAGGGCACGCCCTTTATATAGTAATTAGAGTGTTAATAGGATTATTTTTCCCTGGGAGTAATCTATGAGAGACACTGACATCCATAAGTCTCCTGGGAAAATCGAGGGGGTCGGCATGCATGTAGCTGAGCCGCATCAGAGTGGTCAAGGAGCCGCATGCGGCTCCGGAGCCGCGGGTTGCCGACCCCTGGCGTATGGCTATTCATCCATTGTAACCCTGCGGAATACAGTCCTGGCTTTGTGTGTTAAAATGATTTGTTACTCTGACAGAAATTTAATATCAGTCCTGTATGCCATATTTATGCAGTCATCGAGTGCTTTAAATAAAACAAAGACATCATATGGTAAATTCCATTCAATCTTCTACCTATAAATTCCTCTTAAAAACATCCAGGTAGAAAGATAAATAACTTTATTGATGCATTTTAATTCCAGGCTATCACATACCATATAAAATGATGTGGCGGGCCATATCTGGCACCCCAGGCCTTGAGTTTGACACCTGTGCTCTAGCTCTGCTTTCGACACAACTTGAAGTGCAAGCAGCTTTGTTTCTTCTTTGACCTTAAATATCCAAAGTACCTCCACACTATCAAACTTCTTGGGCCCTTCAGTCTTTGTACCTTCATTAGTGCCCGTTATGTCGTCTTTTTCAATAACCCGGTCATCCAAGTTCTTCTCAGACAAATTTTCCGTCGGGTGAGCACTCATCTCATTTACTGGTCTCGGTTTCCCACTACAGATTTCAGACTCACCAATGTCCCCTCTAATTTTCCATGTGTCTTAGATAAATGCAAAAACTCCCTGAGCATTCAGTGGAGCACATGCTAGCAACATCAGACGTGTACACTGTGGCCACACCAGCAGCGCACCTCTCCCAAACCTGACATCATAACAAATTAAATGTCTCAAATGACAGCAGTCATTTCCATGAAATTATTTTCCAATGTAAGTGATTTAGCCCACTTACAATGAAAAGAATACCAAAAAAAAGTACCGAATTTTCCGCACTACAGGCGCACCTAAAAACCTCCAATTTCCTCAAAAGCTGACAGTGCGCCGTATAATCCGGTGCGCCTTATATATGGACCAATATTGAGCCACAACAGGTCTCGCAACTACGGTAACTACGCCAACTTCATTTCCCCCCTTCTACGGCTGCTACGGGGGATATTGAACTCGGCGGCTGCTTACCGTAGAAGAAGAAGCGCTTCTTCTTCTACGGGGGAAAATTAAGTTGGCGGCTGCTTACCGTAGTTGCGAGACCTAAACTTTATGTAAAGACCCAAAAATGGCTCCTATTAAGAGACACGCTTACCACGCAGAGTTTAAACTCAAGGCGATCAGTCACGCAGTAGAACACGGAATAGAGCAGCAGCGAGAGAATATAACATTAACGAATCAATGGTGCGGAAGTGAAGGAAGCAACATGATGACCTGCGCCAAGTAAAGAAGACTAAACAGAGTTTCCGAGGGAACAAAGTGAGATGGCTACAGTTGGAGGACAATCTCGAACAGTGGGTTGTTGAACAGAGAGCAGCAAGTAGAAGTGTCAGTACAATCACTATTTGTTTTGTTGACATTCCCTTTAGCGCAGCTCCATCTAATGGATGCATAACGTAACCCCAGCCTCTACTGTAGCGTCTATTCTATGCGCCTTATAATGCGGTGTGCCTTTTATATATGAACAAAGTTTTAAAATGGGCCATTCATTGAAGGTGCGCTTTATAGTGCGGAAAATATGGTAGTTTTTCCATTAGCTATGTACTAGTATTGTATGTCTGTGTGAGGGTCCTGCTTTGGAAATAATGTGTAGCCCTTTCAGAGATCACATTTAGTTCCTCCTAAAACCTTCACATGTTGCACAATTACATGAAAGCATGGGATAACGTGTACATTCCTGTAACTTTCTGTTTGTAAAATATACATTTTCATTAACATTTCTTTAATCTAATAACATCATATCATGGATAATATTCATAAATTAACATTCCTAAAAATGACAGTAGAATAAGCACACATCTGATTGGGGAGTCCTAGTATAACGACCTGGCATTTACAGTTTATGTGTAGTGTTAGAGTTGTCCAATGTTTTGTGTGACCGTAAACGCATTGGTGCGATGAGTGCATGTGTTGGCGCAAGTGAGAGCAGCTGCTGTTGATATGACAGACAGTTGGTTTTAGCGGGGTTTGTACAGCAGAAAACGGACAGTTTTGCTAGGTACAAGTGTTTTACTAATCTTTTTGGTGTGGTTACGGCAGACAATAAACCGCTTTACTCAATAACATGATTGATGGACCTCCTGTCTTTAAAACGTTTCGACAGGCGTTACAATAATTGAACACCATTGAGGAACACGGTTTTATCTTTTGTGGTCGCACCTATCACTCAGAGTTGCATTGCAAAATCCTACACTATGTGTATATTTTG
This sequence comes from Entelurus aequoreus, assembly GCF_033978785.1. Taxonomy (NCBI): domain Eukaryota; kingdom Metazoa; phylum Chordata; class Actinopteri; order Syngnathiformes; family Syngnathidae; genus Entelurus; species Entelurus aequoreus. The sequence continues at coordinate 32,260,163 of NC_084739.1, read as the reverse complement.
TTTAGAGTTATGGTTGGATTATATTGTGTACGTGGCATAGATTGCGCAGGCGCACCTTAGAGGGAACGTTGAGCTTCACTGAACGCCACTGTAGCCCAAACAGCAACACACCTACCTACTGCTGCTGGCTGCTACACCAGTGTTACAGGTATTGCCTTAGATAGAGATGTAACGATGTGAAAATGTATTATCACAGTTATTTTGGCAAACATTATCATGGTTATTTCTATTATTGCGGTATTATTGAATGTGCTCAAAGAGTACTTAAACACACACTGAAATCAATTAACCAAGTTTTTTTAATGACTAAAATAAATAGGCACGCTGTGAGAAAACCCACTATTTTGCATGTTTTGTGTTTTTTATGCTTCACTGATAGTGTTTTAGTCTTAGTATTTTATCTGTTAATGGCTCATCTTTTATTGTTTTAAATAAAGTTAAAGTTAAAATTAAAGTACCAATGATTGTTACACACACACTAAGTGTGGTGAAATTTGTCCTCTGCATTTGACCCATCCCCTTGTTCACCCCCTGGGAGGTAAGGGGAGCAGTGGGCAGCAGCGGTGCCGCGCCCGGGAATCATTTTTGGTGATTTAACCCCCAATTCCAACCCTTGATGCTGAGTGCCAAGCAGGGAGGTAATGTCTTTGGTATGACTCGGCCGGGGTTTGAACTCACAACCTACTGATCTCAGGGCAGACACTCTAACCACTAGGCCACTGAGTAGGTGGTTTGTTTGTTAATATTGGTTTGTACTGCAGCACTTTAATATTCATTTAAATGAAAAGTGTGTAACATAAAATCTATTATAATATATAATTTTTGGCGGGCTTTGTGGCGTCCTACTCTGTTCAGCGAGCTTTAAACATTAAAACACCTTTGTCTTGTATTCCTGTCAGTATAGAACGATAACGCTTGGCTAGGAGATCGTAGGTTGTAGATTCAACGTACGAGAGTCTGTCTAAGCTTAGTAAATCAGACAACAATAAGTTAATGTTAATATTGTAAATGCTTCTTATTTTCATGTTAGCATTTAAACTACAGAGCTTGCGGCAGTCAGTCCGTGAGTTCATCAAAGTGCAGTATCAATCACAGAATTTTTATAATTTTCCTTTAAAACGGTAATGCTAACCGTCGGGAGTTTTACAGTGGTTATCATTAATACCGTTTGTTAAGTCCTTAGTTTTGGGCAGTTATTTTGAGGGCCTTTGTGAACTTTGTCATGAGCGGGTGGCGAGAATAAAGGCGGAAGTGGGTTATCGATTGTTAGAAAACAGTGTGTGCGCTTATTTGGCGAGAGATCTTGCTATTGTGAGTGTTTTCCAGTGCCTGAAACTGCCAAGGAAAACTTGAATCTAAATGTTATAACAAAGTCTGCATGTTACAAGACAAAGTTGTTTACTTTTCACTTTGAATTTGGCGGCTTGGTTACAGACTCACCGAGCCAATGAGAGGTCAGTCCCTCCCTCTACTGTACTCGTACTTTCTATGGAGGAAAAGTTATTTTGCAATAACTTTGTAATCGTTTTATTGCCCAGCCCTAATAGTAAAATTAGTGTGTACAATGAAAAAAAAACATTGATCACCCATCCATACTCATTGTTATGAATTAGTTCCATTTAGTAGTAGTATTAAACACTAATCTTACTTTATGTTGCATGTGCATGAAGGATTATTTGCTTTTTAGTTGAAGTTATTGTCGTCTTAAGCCGAACGTGAGTGACAGCACTGCGATGAGTCACCTTTTGGACTACACACCTATATTCATGAATGTGAGACTCTAAATCTGTTTTAGTGTGCTAATGCACCTGCTTAGAGTAGTAATACTAGTCTGCCATTAAAAGTGAGTGGATGTGACGTGCCAGAGCTTTCTGAGCAGCTAAGAAGACTTTTTTATCAATTGGCGGGATTAGCACTATGTCGTCAACTAGGCTTGCGATTATGTTAAACACTGTGCAGTAGCAGCAAGAAATTGAAAAGCAGCACAAGATTACACCAACTCACCTGTATTTTGACAGCAATGGATAGCGAGTTCAGTTCTTTATCCAGTTCTTTAAGCACAACCAGCTTTTTCAGGGTAAGGCTACAGAGCCTGTGGGACAGAGAAACAAAAAAGTTATAAAATATGAAAGGACACATTTTTACCTGTGGTTTTCTTAGGCCTGCAGGTAGCACAAAAAATGGAGCAGATTCCAAGCTCAGGGATAAAAGACAGAAACTGAACAGCGTATTCAAACTCATTCAACTGCACTGTTAAAAATATGTGTCATCAAAAACAAGTTAGACAGATGAGATGATAAAAGAATGAGAGAAATGGGTCTGATTCATGGCCAAATATAACAAAGAGTCAGCACTCCAAGGTTTTAAAAAACATGATATATATTGTAGACAGTCTATTATTTGGGATTGGTGAGGTGTTTAGAGACAGAACAAATTAACAAGCAGGGTCAAATCATTCTTCACTTCAATCCTTGTTTCCAGCAAAAGTAAACAACTCCCAAGCCAGGTTTGCAAAACTTCCTCTTGACCTACTTTTCCCATCAGCCCTGTTGCATGAAATTGTGATCAGTCTGAAGCGCAGTCAAAGGCGAGGAAGACAGACAAAGCAAACAACTAGCTTTGCAGACACCCACGATCCTTGGGAGCCGCTCTGCAACACTTAATGATTTCACTCTCAAACTCCCTGCAAGGCAAGTGTGATTCAGAAAGGCGCAGAGAAAATTATAGAGCAAGAGACGACGTCGCGGGTGGTGTATGGAGGAACTGTGTGTGAGTGTGAAGATGAACGTGTGACTTTGCACATCCTGTTACTTCACTGTCAATGCAATGCTGCGTTTATGCCTACGAGAAAAGAAAAACATAAGTACTAAACATGTTCAGTCATCTGTAATGTTTCCTTTTTTGACACCCGATGAGATCAAAACACAATCTCTTAATAATCATTTAAGTTGATAATGATGCTGCTTTTTTAACAGATGGACAGGTATCTTCCTTATTTTTCATGTCAGGAGTTTGTATTAATCAAATATAAAACTGTGGAGGCAACGCTTGAATGAGACGTGCCTTATGGTGAAGATGAGTCACCATCCACACAGCTCTGTCAGAAAGGAGGGGGAGAGGGGAAGACAGAAAACAGGACTGATGGTTCAACATCATCGCTCTCGTCACAGCTCTCTCTCTCTCTTTCTGCCTCTGACTGGGATTCACATGTAATTAAAAATGCTGCAGGCGTTGAATGGCTCATATCGGGAACCAGTGCATTTCTTTTATCATTAGGCAGAGGTGTTATCTCCACTCCTGCCTGCCACTGTTAATCGAGCTACCAGTACAGTTCGAGCTGAGGATACGGTCACACAACAATAACAGTATTTTCAAAACATTCCCTGTTCACACCTTTATAAACAAACTGCTTGTCCTCTCTGACCTTTGAATAAGTTATATTGGCTCTTATGTGATTTGTGAATGTAGAGTTTGGTAAGGGATGGGAATATGCCAGATAAATAGCAGTTGATATGAATTTTGTAGGGGAAGTGCTACTACAATACCATGTTCCATCATTACTATTTTGTAGGGGAAGTGCTACTACAATACCATGTTCCATCATTACTATTTCGGTTGTGCTACATTTTCAATTAAAAAACAATCAACATCACTTTCGAGCAGAAAATTGTTGTCATGTACGCAAACAAAAACGGTCTTGTGTAAATCCCGAAGACAAAGTCGCTAAGACATTAATTGTAGTATTATGGTACCTTGATATTAGTATGCCCTACAAGGGTTCGGTTTATGCAAAAACATTTTAGAGTTTGCCCCCGTTTTCTTAAAGCAGAAGTAAGTAACTTTTCAACATTCATAAAATATTTTCATAACTTTTGGGATGATACATCAACTTACATATAGTTGAATGACACGAATGTGGCCATTCCCGGGTCGCCCGCCTCGCCTGCTGCAGCGGCGTTCCACTCACCGCCGCCACTTGACTTGTCCACGGTGGATTCGGGGACATTTGGCCTGGCGACCCCCTCATGACAGCTTCATAATAAAGCGGTTTCGTAGCTCGGAGCTAACCACTGGAAATATGAAGGCGAGTCATCCATACATGCCCGTGTTTCTCCTTCTTCTACATGTACAGACGCTTGTGGAAATCACACATGAATACCTTAAGAGAAAGCGATTGCAGCTATTTGGGATACAACACTTCTCAGACGGCAAGAGAACTTTCCAATGTCCGGCTGGGTCAGCTGTGACGCTACTTAGCGAAAAACTTTGTCCATTTGTCGAAGGAGAGACAACGAGAATGCCAGCTCCCATGGATGTGATAAAAAAGATAGCGTGTGCTTTGTATTACCTGGCTGTCGAGGAAAACGGCGAATGCATTTGGACTGGCAAAGCAGACTGTATCAGTTATTGTCCGCCATGTATGTCGCGGGCTCAATGTCTCGGTCCAGAGCATATATAGTCACCAAAAACGAATGGACAATGAAGGTGAAGGCAAAAGAGTGAGGAGTGTCCTGACCAGATATCTAGATCCCTAGATTGATTAATGTTAAATGTTCTTTATCACATTCTTTATGTGTCTAATAAAGATTTAATTAATTTATGATGTCTCAGGTGTGATTCACTACAATAGGGTCCCACAGCACACTGGATTCCATTTAATTGAAATACCACAACACTGGATATTGTTCCGATATGTTCAATTTAAGAACTTGCACACAAAGCAACACTGGAGATGACTATGAAGTGTGCATTTTCTACGCATGCGTACTAGGTCGCGTTGCGCCGGCGGACGGAGGGGGACGGGGGTCTTAAAAGGTGGCATTGTTGTGTGTGGACACGGATGAGGTTAGGTGTGATTTACCCCTGATAACCTTATCCGGCTTAGTGTAAACGGGGCCCCAGACCGATGTTGCCTTGGCTCTGTTACTACTGGACTAGTAAGCAAGTTTCGATGCTCAAACCAAAATGATAATGTTAATTTTAGCTATCTGAAATTTGCGTGGTAGCAATAAATAGCTACCAGCTTGTTAGTTTGCAGTTCCACACTGACACGACAAGCAACGCAACAAACTCAAAAGTACTGTGTAAAGAAAAAAACATGTGATTACTGCAAATCACAAATATCAATTTTGAATAGAATATGTAGGTTCCTACTGTGGAAAGATCAGTCATACTGACTGACTGACAAACCCTATGCGCTAGCCCTCATGGGAAATGTGGTCTTCCTTCAGGCAAAACACTACCGCTTTGGTCCACTGGCCAAAATCAACCAAAACTGAAAGTTCTTAAGTCGGGCTTTAAAATGTTTTAGGCATAGTGGGTTCAAACTTTGCGCCGAAAAAACTAGTCAGTTAACCAGCAATTTATTCCACAGAATTAGTGTGCAAAGAATCCCATGAGTTGGTGACTATCTCTCTGTAAAATATATTTTTTATGGGGGAAAAAAGGTTTATTTTCCTACGATTCGGTCCTCATCTGGGCTTTTGAAGTGGATTACCAACGAAAACTGAGGTAACCCTGTACTTACATTGCCTAAATGCACATGCATTAGAGGCGAGTCAATTTATCATAGTGTGGGCAGTGTGGCTCAGATGGTAGAGCGTATGTCCAGAAACTTGAGGCTTCCTGGTATGAATGAAGCTTTTGCCATGCTGGTCGCCTCCGATGTGTCCTTGGGCAAGACACTTTACCCACTTTGCTCCCGGTGCCACAAACACTGGTCTATGAATGTGAATAAATAGTGGTAGTCAAAGAGGGCATAGGGGCAAATTGGCAGCCACATTTCCGTCTGTGTACCCCAGAGCAGCTGCTACTTTAGTTAGACTAACATGTTTAATATGCCTTAATCCAGTTTCCAGGCCATTTACATTCTGGCATTGTTGACGTCTGCATCAATGAGCAATAATAATTTCAGGCACACTGTTAAACATTTCCAATCTATAAAAAAAGGCCACAGATGTGATCAACCAACTATATTTTTTAGATTTGTGTCAGACATGCTTAATTATGTGAAGGAGCATCATGTTGTTAAATTTGCACAATTCAACATTTCCAAAAAAGGAGTAAAAAGAAGCAGATCTTATTTAATCATATTCATTCCTGTATCTATTACTAATAATTCAATTACAAAAAGCTTGTATTCATTCTTTATTGTTGATGTTTTAATTCCATGTAACTATCAAGGGCCTGTGGTGGCTACTGTGTGTGTATTACTTTGCAAACAACAAAAGTAAACAACACAGTTCTATCAATACTTTGAGAAGACTGTGTGGGTGGAGGACCTAAACATGCAGCTGCCGTTCAATACTTCTATGAACAGGCAGTGGGAGGCAGAGATAACTGATAGGCTTTTGCTGTTTGCCAGTTGATAAGAGCTCACGGGGGAAATACTCTTTTCAGCCTTGATACTTGCATCATTTTTATACTGTATACTAAGGTTATTGATCATCCCATGCAAAGTTATAAGAGTTTCACTTTTTTGATAATCGTATACATGAATTGTAGTATAGTTATTCACATTATATACAATTTCGGGGCATTCAATATGTGTGTGTAAGTACAGTATGTGTAAGAAAGTTGCCTTTTACGGCGTGGCGAAGTTGGTAGAGTGGCTGTGCCAGCAATCGGAGGTTTGCTGGTTACTGGGGTTCAATCCCCACCTTCTACCATCCTAGTCACGTCCGTTGTGTCCTTGGGCAAGACACTTCACCCTTGCTCCTGATGGCTGCTGGTTAGCGCCTTGCATGGCAGCTCCCGCCATCAGTGAATGTGCGTGTGAATGGGTGAATGTGGAAATACTGTCAAAGCGCTTTGAGTACCTTGAAGGTAGAAAAGCGCTATACGAGTATAACCCATTTATCATTTATGACAAAAGAAAGAGCTTAGTAGTTTCTCGACTAAATGATGTGATAATATTAATTCACAAATTGACACTAGGTCTTATAATACACATCAATCCCTTATTTAAGGCCTACTGAAATGAATTTTTTTTATTTAAACGGGGATAGCAGATCTATTCTATGTGTCATACTTGATCATTTCGCGATATTGCCATATTTTTGCTGAAAGGATTTAGTATAGAACAACGACGATAAAGATTGCAACTTTTGGTATCTGATAAAAAAAAGGCTTGCACCTACCGGAAGTAGCGTGACGTAGTCAGTTGAACATATATGCAAAGTTCCCTATTGTTTACAATGATGGCCGCATGAAGTGAGAGAGATTCGGACCGAGAAAGCGACAATTTCCCCATTAATTTGAGCGAGGATGAAAGATTTGTGGATGAGTAAAGTGCAAGTGAAGGACTAGTGGGGAGTTGAAGCTATTCAGATAGGGAAGATGCTGTGAGAGCCGGGGGTGACCTGATATTCAGCTGGGAATGACTACAACAGTAAATAAACACAAGACATATATATACTCTATTAGCCACAACACAACCAGGCTTATATTTAATATGCCACAAATTAATCCTGCATAAAAACACCTGCGTGTTTGTTATGCTAGCTCCTAGCTCCTCTGCTAGCTCCTAGCTCCATAGAACACGCCAATACAATTCAAACACCTGATCAACACACACAATCACTCAGCCCAAAAGACCGTTTACCTAACCCAAGGTTCATAAAGCTTATATATTTTTTAAAAGTTACGTACGTGACGCGCACATACGGTCAAGTTATCGAATGTTTAGCAGCCAAGGCTGCATACTCACGGTACCTGATATTCAGCTGGGAATGACTACAACAGTAAATAAACACAAGACATATATATACTCTATTAGCCACAACACAACCAGGCTTATATTTAATATGCCACAAATTAATCCTGCATAATAACACCTGCGTGTTTGTTATGCTAGCTCCTAGCTCCTCTGCTAGCTCCTAGCTCCATAGAACACGCCAATACAATTCAAACACCCGATCAACACACACAATCACTCAGCCCAAAAGACCGTTCACCTAACCCAAGGTTCATAAAGCTTATATATTTTAAAAAAGTTACGTACGTGACGCGCACGTACGGTACGGTACGTGTTATGCTAGCTCCTAGCTCCTCTGCTAGCTCCTAGCTCCATAGAACACGCCAATACAATTCAAACACATGATCAACACACACAATCACTCAGCCCAAAAGACCGTTCACCTAACCCAAGGTTCATAAAGCTTATATATTTAAAAAAAGTTACGTACATACGCAAAAAAAAGCCAAAGCTGCATACTCACAGTAGCACGTCTGCGTCTTTGTCATCCAAATCAAAGTAATCCTGGTAAGAGTCTGTGTTGTCCCAGTTCTCTACAGGCGTCTGTGTATCCAAATCAAAAGTCCTCCTGGTTAGAGTCTCTGTTATCCGAGTTCTTCCATCTTGACTGCATCTTTCGGGAATGTAAACAAAGAAGCGCCGGCTGTGTACTGTTGTGGCTGACTACGTTCGAAAAATACGTCCATTTCGCACCGACAACTTTCTTCTTTGCTTGCTCGGCTTCCTTCTCCATAATGCAATGAACATGATTGAAACAGATTCACGAACACAGATGTCCAGAATACTGTGGAATTATGAAATGAAAACAGAGCTTTTTCGTATCGGCTTCAATGTGGAAGGCATACCCGTGTTCGTCGGGCTACGTCACACGCATACGTCATCCTCAGAGGCGTTTCGAACCGGAAGTTTAGCGGCAAATTTAAAATGTCACTTTATAAGTTAACCCGGCCGTATTGGCATGTGTTATAATGTTAAGATTTCATCATTGATATATAAACTATCAGACTGCGTGGTCGGTAGTAGTGGGTTTCAGTAGGCCTTTATTTAGCATTGTAAATTGCAAAAATGTTTCCCTGTGTATTTTTGAACCAAAAAATCATAATAAAACAACTGTAGCCATCAACATACAAGAGTCTGAATTAAGTGATGGATTATATGTCCAGTAAATCGGGGGACTGTTGGTGGCCGCATGCAAATAAGGGTGACCCATTAGTGCTAGTGAGCACTTTGGTTTGGACCAATTTATTCCAGTTCGCTGCATAGCCAATAACAATCTGAAGTCATTCAGTATGTCTAATGCCTGAATAAAACTTCATCAGATGTGATTGGTCTCTTTTAATCATACGCGGTTCAAACCAGCCATACAAATGTATTATGTATCTTATTTACAAGGACCATCAAAAACTGATAAAATGCATGATGTTGGCACATTTATCTTGTCAAAATGACCACAATGATGGTGCAAAATAGGCGCCTGAGCACTTTTAGAACTAATAGCTTTAGCCTACATGGCATTTATGACCGCAGCATGGAGGTGTGCTGCTCTACTAAACCCATTAGTGTGTCCATGTCATCCACTGTATCGTTACAAACGTTTAACCCCTGTGGATTCTAAAATGATGCCATTTACACTTCTTACAATCCTGTTTGGATTACTACAGTAGAATCAAATGTGGACAACCATTTTCAAAACACTGGTGGTCGTACTGTATGTTTATTTATTCCTATTTATTTGTTTACAAAGGAAAACAGTTTTGGTCAAATGTTAAGCCACTTTAGTGCCGAAATTTTGTTTTATCAACACCTTTAAAATACATTAAAATCACTGGGAGTTGTTAACTGGAAAAGTAACTGAGTGCTCCTGTTGAAGTCCCTGTGTACATAGGAGATGGTCATTCTTATCTGGCAATTCATTTCAACAGCCGTTGGCCAAATATTTGCTTTTGATAAGAGGTCTGTGATGGAGGCATATATGGCAAAATGTTTTATCTGTATTAAAGCAATAAAGCAGACTTCAAATGGTTAACAATTCAAAATGTTTACCATTCCATGGCTCGTACAATATTAACACTTCATAAATTAAATCCAGTAGATCGATATGCTGACATGTTATGCTTTGAACGGAAAATGTTGCTTAAGCATCGATGGAAGAGTAAGTCACATAAAGTAAATTAAGCGAACAATTCGTACATATATTAGCTCCTTAATGACTTGTTATTTCCCTACGTCAGCGTGGCTTTGTTTGCAGCATGTACTGTTAAATTTGTGCTTCAGGGATTAATAAAGTATTACTGATTCTGATTAACAACTAGGGATATAACGATATGCAAATGTTATATCACCGTTATCGTGACCACAATTATCATGGTTTGGATCATTAACGTGGTATTGTTGAATGTGCTCAAAAAGTACTTATACACACACTGAAATCTTTTGACCAAGTAATTTATTTTTTAAATAACTCAAATAAATTGACGCAGTGTTAAAAAAAATCCTGCTGCTTTGAATGTTTTGTGTTTGTTATGCTTCACTGATAGTCTTAGTATTATATCTGTTTTTCAAATGCAAAGCTTTTATTGTTTTAAATATTGGTTTATAGTGCAGCACTTTAAGATGTACTTATATAAAAAAGTGTGTAACAAATAAAATCTGTTATAATTATTCATTATTTCTGGTGGGCGCTGTCGTCCTACTTTGTTCAGCGGCCTTTTGAGTGCACCATAAGAACAGCTCTGTCTCGTACACTTCGATCATTTACGCAAAGACAGCTCAGCTTGTAGGTTGAATGTGCACAATTGAATAGCTTAGTTGCTCTGATAGTATTTTGTTTACACAAGTTTAGATTGGGGTATGTCGCTTCTTTTTCATGTTAGCATTTAAATAGGGATCTGGTGCCAGTTAGTCTGTGAGTTTATCAAAGTGCATCTATCAATCACGGTTTTTCGATAATTTTGATTAAAAACGGTAATACTAACCACCGGTTCTCATTAGTATCATTAATAATAGAAAACACAATTAGTGACGTAACAGTAACTAGACAACAATAGATTAATATTTTAGGTTCAAAAACAGGTTGAAAAAAAAAAGACAACAGATACAAGAGACCCAAACCGTGAATTAATAATTAATTAAGAGATGTGTGTCAATGTTGATATTTCTTTATGAAATGGTCCAAAGATTATCGTGGAGAACAAAAAAAAAATTGTATTGACCAGACTATTATTTAGGTCTGGGCGATTAAATGATGTCAATATATATCGCATGTAATCGATAAAAAAAAATTATGTTCGATAAAACGTTCCATGTAAATATTTTTTTCCGCCGGAAGAAACCCAGAAATTGTGAAGCAGTGTTGGTGGCATGAACAAAGGCACTCGCTCTCTGGTAACCGAGCAACGCAGGAAGTGATCACTGATCAGTGGGAGTGGCACGGTGACACAGGTAACCGTATCAGCTAGGGCTGCATGATTATAAAAAAACGTTAGAAGCAGAGCTTTGTTCCCCACAGCCCCCCGCCGTCACCGCCATTTGAGTGACGGACATGTTCGCCAATCAGAGTTGTTGAGCCTCGCATATGTTTGTCTCTCACTTCAAACAGGGAAAAAGAGGTCTCGCTTTTTGCATCGCTCTCAGCAACTGAGCGTGTTTAGCAGTATAATTAACTGAATGCAGTGAGCCCTCTCTTCAGTCATTCACAATCTTTGTCTTGGTGGGCGGAGCACCAGTTTTACAAACACGGGAAGCATGTACAGAGAGCCTTGCTACTCGCCAGTGAATAGTGCTGCAAAGTAACAAGTTAGGAAGAAAAAAATAGGATTTCAAATCCGAATATCCAGTTGTGGTAATATTTCAGCTTCAAATTGGATGGGCATAGTATGCCCGTTAACACGAATGATTGAGAGAATGCCGTGATCACATGACGCAACCAACAAAAAGACAACCTGACCTTGTTTTTCCGATTGGGAGAAAAAAATGCTAATTAATATGTTCAATATTTATTTAAGTTTAATTTTTGCTTGCAAAAATGAGAGTTAATTTTATATTTTTGTTTGTTTATTCATTTAGGATCATAGATCTTCTGTGAGCTATTTTGTGCGAGGCATGGTTCACGTCAGGCAATGCTTTTTGAGAACAGCCCACTTATCACAGGTGTGTGTTTTTTATAGGGCAGTGTAGCTTTAACCAACACAAATGATCTTGTCACATTGATTAGACTCCATCCATATTGTCTGAGTCCTGGCTCCAATCAGCTCTTACAGAAGTCATTAGCCTAGGGCAGGGGTCGGCAACCTTTACCACTCAAAGAGCCATTTTGACCAGTTTCACAAATTAAAGAAAACAATGGGAGCCACAAAACTCTTTCGAAATTTAAAATGAAATAACACTGCATACAAAGTTTTTTTTTGCTTTGTGCTGTGTATAAACCAGGGGTCTCAGACACGCGGCCCGCACCTTAATATGAAAATGTAATGTTAGTGCGGCCCACGAGTTTTATATGAATGCCGCTTGACAGCGTCATACTTGCCAACCCTCCCGATTTTTCCGGGAAACTCTCGAATTTCAGGGCAACTATTCTCTTGAATGTCTGCCCCGGGAGATTTCTGGGAGAGGCACTGAAATCCGGAAGTCTCCCGAGAAAATCGGGAGGGTCGGCAAGTATGCAGCTGAGCCGCATCAGAGTGGTCAAGGAGCCGCATGCGGCTCCGGAGCCGCGGGTTGCCGACCCCTGGCCTAGGGCAGGGGTCGGCAACCCGCGGCTCTAGATGCGGCTCTTTAGCGCCGCCCTAGTGGCTCTCTGGAGCTTTTTCATAAATGTATGAAAAATTGAAAAAGATGAGGGGGAAAAAAAATATTTTTTGTTTTAATATGGTTTCAGTAGGAAGACAAACATGACACAAACCTCCCTAATTGTTATAAAGCACACTGTTTATATTAAACATGCTTCACTGATTCGAGTATTTGGCGAGCACCGTTTTGTCCTACTAATTTTGGCGGTCCTTGAACTCACCGTAGTTTGTTTACATGTATAACTTTCTCCGACTTTCTAGGACGTGTTTTATGCCACTTTTTTTTCTGTCTCATTTTGTCCACCAAACTTTTAACGTTGTGCATGAATGCACAAAGGTGAGTTTTGTTGATGTTATTGACTTGTGTGGAGTGCTAATCAGACATATTTGGTCACTGCATGACTGCAAGCTAATCGATGCTAACATGCTATTTAGGCTAGCTATATGTACATATTTGCATCATTATGCCTCATTTGTAGGTATATTTGAGGCCATTTAGTTTCCTTTAAGTCATCTTAATTCAATTTATATCTCATGACACACTATCTGTATGTAATATGGCTTTTAACTTTTTGTGGCTCCAGACAGATTTGTGTTTGTATTTTTGGTCCAATATGGCTCTTTCAACATTTTGGGTTGCCGACCCCTGGCCTAGGGGTTCACATACTTTTTCCACCCTGCACTGTGAATGTTTACATGTTGTGTTCAATAAAAAGATGAAAACCTAGAATTTTTTGTGCGGTATTAGTTTAAGCAGACTGTGTTGTGGCTTTAAGCAGACAACTATTGTTGTGGCTTTGATGAAGATCAAAACACATTTTATGATAAGATTTATCCAGAAATCCAAGTAATCCCAAAGGGTTCACATACTTTTTCTTGCAATTGTATATAAATAATAAAACAAAACACAATAATAGTAATCATAGATAGACTTAATAAAACATGCTTGTAGGAGTTTACATATTTTTGTACCTTTTCAGTAGACTATTGATCATCTAAAAGGTGTAAAGATTGCGCAATCTTGTTGTTTTGTGGTTTAGTCTTTGCATGAAGTGAAATGAGACACTAAAATGAGTGCTGAAGAGAGCAAAGAAATTGTCGATAAAACAGGAAAAGTCACTTTTAAAATGGACAGCAGTTAAGTTAAAGTTAAAGTACCAATGATTGTCACACAAACACTAGGTGTGGTGAAATTTGTCCTCTGCATTTGACCCATCCCCTTGGGGAGCAGTGGGCAGCAGCGGCGCCGCGCCCGGGAATCATTTTGGTGATTTAACCCCCAACTCCAACCCTTGATGCTGAGTGCCAAGCAGGGAGGTAATGGGTCCCATTTTTATAGTCTTTGGTATGACTCGGCTGGGATTTGAACTCCAACCTACCGATCTCAGGGCGGACACTCTAACCACTAGTCAGACCAAGGCGCTCTTAACCAGTGACACCACACCACTTTAACCACGCTCACCATTGAGCACAGACGGCACTAAACCTGCAGAAAATACTTATTCTCAGGTTTCACACTTTGCACTATTTTGTTGCACTTTATTCAGCATTCATTACTTATTTTTTTAACTTAACTTTAGGAGTTTCTTGTCAATAGTTTATTGTGATTTTAGAATGTTGTTTACATTGATTATTTGAGTGTTTTCCATAGTTGTGTTGACATTTCGATTGTATCGATATATCCAAGTTTGTTGTTGCAGACAATCTTGAAAAATTTATTTTTTTCTCCACTTGCTCCAGCATACTTTTTGCCCCCAAGAGTTTTTATTGTCCCTGTTACCTCCCTGGCGGCAGACTTAGAAAAATATGGCTCATGCTAACGCTAGCGAGAGCGAGACATTTGTTCCAAAGACGGTACACTTGGTTTTGCTGCAACAGGCGTGGAACAAATGACTGCACACGGCAAAGTGTTTAAAAAAGGCAGCAGCACACCACACTTATTCTTGCATTTGAAACCGAAGCCTCCAGCCGAGTTCAGGAAATACAACTACTTTTCGAGGCGAACAAGGCTCTAACAGCAAACTCCCGTATCCTAAAAAACAGCTTTTTGTGGTGAAATTATTTTCACCAGGTAATGGATGGATGGATGTATGATGATCAGCGTTCTGATGTAACATAGCATGCTAATCTTGATGTGGTTTTATGTAAACATGACAGCGTCAGAAGCACAGCAAGTTCAATGCAGGAAATATCCTTTTACTGATTAAAGCAACGACCAGTACTAAACACAATAAATAACTAGATATCTAATAGAAAGAGGCAACATCACACACAGCAGACAACAAACACACACACATATACACACTACTACTATCTACGAGGGAACAAATAAATTATTGAAGTGAAAACCTAGACTAGAAGATATGACAGCCATGGAAGCACATTACATTTCTTTATTAACCAGAGGTAGCAGGCAGCACGGTGGTACAGGTTAGTGCATGTGCCTCACAATACGAAGGCCCTGAGTAGTCCTGGGTTCAATCCAGGCTCGGATCTTTCTGTGTGGAGTTTGCATGTTCTCCCCGTGACTGTGGGTTCTCTCCGGGTACTCCGGCTTCCTCCCACCGCCAAAAACGTGCACCTGGGGATAGGTTGATTGGCAACACTAAATTGGCCCTAGTGTGTGAATGTGAGTGTGAATGTTGTCTGCCTATCTGTATTGGCCTGTGATGAGGTGGCGACTTGTCAGGGTATACCCCGCCTTCCGCCCGAATGCAGCTGAGATAGGCTCCGGCACCCCTCGCGACCCCAAGGGGGACAAGTGGTAGAAAATGGATGGATGGATGGAACCAGAGGTAGCCCAATCCAGTGAAAACATTCAACAGAGCTGCCGTAACTTCTGCTGTTAAGATAACAAACACAACTGAGCTAATGCTGCTCTGTCTGGGTGCTCACGTTACTTGGCAACAGGCACCGACTTTTAAAGGCACACACACACACACACACACACACACACACACACACACACACACACACACACACACACACACACACACACAATTTTACTTTCTTTTCTGCCTTGATAGTTCACGGTAGGTCTGGCCAATATATTGATTTTATTGATAAATTTGAGTTTTTATGTTGCAGATTATTTTAAAAATCTGTTTTTCTCCTTTTGCTTCGTCAAATTTTTTTACCCCCATGAACTTCCGTAGCCCTCGCCCTCCCCTTACTTCCTTAGCGAAGATCCACAAGTCTAGCAAAATGTGGCTAATGCTAACACTAACGAGACATTTGTTTCAAAGAAAGGTCTTGTCAGTGCTTTAGATTTGCGGCAACAGGCATGGAACAAGTGACTGCACGCTGCAGTTTCTTTAAAAAAATTAGCAGCAGTGTGAGCGTGTATAAAAGTGTGTGTGTGTGTTTATATGTGTATGTGCGTGCGTGTGTTAATGTGTGCATGTGTGTGATAATGGGGATCTGGGTCATCGGGGTATTGTTTTTAAGTTTGTAAAGCACTTTGCGTTGCATTTCTTTTATGTATGAAAACCACTTTATAAATACAGTTTGATTTGATTTGATGATTTTAAATACACATTTTTACATTTAACACGTTTTTCTAATTTTAACCAGATGTGCATATTCTGTATACCCTCTTAAGATGTGTTGATGCCCTAAAGTCCCAGCAGCTACTAATGCAACGGTATTTCTGGACCACTTAAGTGATAGCAGAATCTCAAGTAGCATGGTGATGGAAGTCATCTTAAATTGAAGAGACTACAAAGAGACTTCAGCTAGTCTGCATATGGCAAAACTTTGCAGTTTGGAGAGAAAATCCACATGCACAACATAAAAAAAATAAATGAAACCCCTGAACTGAACTAACGACTTGGCTTTCTAAACAAAAACACATTTTTCTATTCATTTTCCTTTGGTCAGCACTCAGCTTGATGTTTTACCAGTTCCATGCCCGATGCATCACTTTACGCCAACAGTCAATGACACAAAGCAGGGAGAAATGGAGGATGGAGATAGCGATATGAAAGAGTGATGAACGGAAAGAAGACAGAATGTTTGCTATGCAATGTAGGTTGCAAAGCTAGAAAGATAAAACAAACCATGTACTTGTGTACTACTGAACTACATGTGGGTATACCATTTTGATCAAGTACATAGAGGAAAGCCAAAGTACATTGTTCACTTTTATACGTTCATGTCAAGTTGCATAATTTAGCTGTGCTAGTCTGAAAGCCACTTATGAATATTTCATTCTTCTACAAGAAAAACGGAGGAAAGTCTAACCACTGTGAGAACAGGTCTGCAGTGAGATTTGCCCAGATAAGATAACACTGCATGCCTTTTTTTCCTGCTGTACTTTTTGTTCGTGATTCATACAATTCCAGCTACAATGCAAACCATCGGAAGGTGCAAACAGACATCTTTAAACCCTAAGCAAATAAAAGTAATTTGAAACAATTCACACCCAAGCTGTTAAAAACTGGACGAAATGCAACAATTTTGCATGGACAAACCGTGTAAAAAGTTAAAAGGCATTAATTTGAAGAAGACTATAACCCAGACAGAATAGATTGGTTCCAGCAAGTTCAAACAGTAGCATGTGCTGTAAGAGCTTAGCATGTACTTAAATTTGCGTGTAAAAGGTATTTTAGCTCCCAATATCTCGTTATTTGTACCAGATGGTCGTATGCTGTTTGGGATTTAATTCCCACAAAGACATCTTCTCAAAGCAACAGTTTAAAGCTGTGACAAGCTTATACACAACAGAATGTTTTCCGTTGCTGTCGCTTTGTCATCAAACCCATGGGTGTACCCAATGGGCACTGCTGTGTGTATCTTGTAGGGACTGGCATAAAAAGCGATTGGTCGATTCATTAATTGTTAAGAATTGTAATGATTCTGTGAATTTGATTGTTGATTATGTTCTCCCCGTGACTGCGTGGGTTCCCTCCGGGTACTCCGGCTTCCTCCCACCTCCAAAGACATGCACCTGGGGATAGGTTGATTGGCAACACTAATTTGGCCCTCCTTCCGCCCGATTGTAGCTGAGATAGGCTCCAGCGCCCCCCGCGACCCCGAAGGGAATAAGCGGTAGAAAATGGATGGATGGATGGATGGATTAATTGTGGCAAAGATTGAGTGTACTACTTGGCTGCAACCAGCAGATGTGCTGTTATGTTATTCCATTCTTAGTTTGTGGCCTTGAGAACAACATAACATCGTTACAGATAAATAAATGGGTTATACTTGTATAGCGCTTTTCTACCTTCAAGGTACTCAAAGCGCTTTGACAGTATTTCCACATTTACCCATTCACACACACATTCACACACTGATGGCGGGAGCTGCCATTCAAGGCGCTAACCAGCAGCCATCAGAGGCAAAGGGTGAAGTGTCTTGCCCAAGGACACAACGGACGTGACTAGGAAGGTAGAAGGTGGGAATTGAACCCCAGTAACCAGCAACACACACACAGTTTGTTGTGGCGAACTACAATTCTCTTTATTGTAACCTTACACTCTGATTGTAATGGTTATGGTGTTAGTTTGTTTCGAACATGCATACTGTTACAATATGGTAGGTAGATCATGTATTTCCAATTTCTCATTAAAGCGTGTCTGAAAAGTAGTAAAATGCAGAGTTTATTTTAATCCTACCCCCTTCCGTTTCACAACAATTTCTAACGCATTTGTTTGTTCATTTCCTGTATTCAATCTTTAACACAAACAGATACATAAATAAGTAAATAAATAAGGTTCTCATACATAAATATAATGAGATGAACATTATGTCATTTTTCAATAAGGTTCAATATGTTTATCAGGATTCTTCTTTCTTGTACTTTGTAAACACTTTGAATTTGAACATTTTCTTAAACTGGATCATATTAGTACATTGTTTGACTTCTTTGCGTAGTTCATTCCATAGATTAATTCCACAAACTAAGGTTAAATCTATCTTCTTTTATTGACAAAAATTGTCGTACATTTTTGGGTAGCAGGTTATAGTTTGCTGAGTGCCTAATTTTTAGATGTTTGCAAAAGCACCAAATATCTGATGGAAAGTGAATAGTTGACCAACCATCAAGTGTTAAACAAAAAAATGCATCTATAAAGAACACTTAAATCAGGGATTACATATACTGTACGCTTATAAAACTAATCGCCTAATATTGTTATTTCGTGAACAAACATGGGATAAAAGCAGCACAGATATAGTCGCTGTGCTAATCTTTCACTGGTTTCAGCTGTGTTGGGCCAGCTGGTGGAGCCATAAAGGCAGCGAAAGACTAATTGTGTGAAACAGTAAGACAGCCGAGGTGTGATAACTCAGGTATGAAACCATCCTGACGGAAAAGTTGTATCAAAAAGATTGAAGAAAAGATAGACGGGTGATTTCCGCTATGGCAAGAGGAAAGGACTTGTCATGATAAGTCATGAGGCTCCCGAGAGCTGTGGTAGGATCAGATTTTGACAGGATTACAAGCACTGATGTAATTCTAAACAGGGTTAGGCATTAGAGGCAAGTTTTATTTCCGTTTGGTGTTTTAAGCTTTTGCTTTCAGAAAAACAACCATTTTGAAAAAAAATTGCTTGTTCACTCTTGCACGATGCCAACCTGTAAGGCTTTTACATTTATATTTAATTTAGTTCATTCAATACTAAGTGGCGTAAGAAAGTCAATCTATACAAGTGAGACATTGTGGTAACTGACATCAATTATCATAATATAGCTGTGCTTATTCAGATATGGTTATGTTTTCACTTAAATATATTAATTTCACAGTTCATTCAGGTAAATTAAATGAACAATTACAGCAAAACAATTACCAAACACTTATGATTCAATTATTTATTTATTCTTAAACCACATTACCCGTGGAAAAACAGTGAACACAACCATAGAACGATAGAGTACAACTTGGTCACTACACTGCACAAAGAAATCCAATGAACAATGCTTCCTGCAAAAGTTAAGCAGATCACTTGTAATAATAATAATAATAATACCTGAGATTTATATAGCGCTTTTCTAAGTACCCAAAGTCGCTTTACATGTTAAAAACCCATCATTCATTCACACCTGGTGGTGGTAAGCTACTTTCATAGCCACAGCTGCCCTGGGGTAGACTGACGGAAGCGTGGCTGCCAATTTGCGCCTACGGCCCCTCCGACCACCACCTATCATTCATTCAACATTCATTCACCAGTGTGAGCGGCACCGGGGGCAAGGGTGAAGTGTCCTGCCCAAGGACACAACGGCATGGTAAGAGGCGGGGAGCGAACCTGCAACCCTCAGGTTTCTGACACGGGCGCTCTACCCACTACGCCATGCCGCCCCTAACTTGTGTTTTAGTGTGAACTCTTTAGCTATGAGGTCTGGGGACAACACGCCATGCTGGGTTCACAACTCAATCATCTGACAAATATTACTAGGAACTTACTGTAGCATGTGGTTGTCATCCTTTGTTTCTATTTTTGCAGGGCTAAACAACTCTTTTGTTCAACCCTCAGCAGCAACTGATGAGTCAGCAGCCCTGTTTCTAGTGACAATGCAAGGCATGAGCAGGCAAAGAATGTTTAAAGTTCAAATCGGAGGTCGAAGTCAGATATTTCACCACAGGCTTGCATGGCAACGCAGGTTTTGTGGGTTAGGGCGTTAACCTTAGGTTGTACTACAGATTACGGGATATACTAAAATCCTCGAGCAGGGTAAGATCAAGACAACCAGCCAATAAGACTGAATGAAAGTAATTCTGAATGATTTATAATAGAGAAGTGATGATATGTGAACACCAAATTTTACTAATGCTAATCATCAAAATGCATCATAATTGCATCCCAAAAAGTTCACAGTATTAGACAAACTAAGTTGCTTGCATTTCTTAATAGTGTTGATATAATAATCGTAAGTCAAATCAACCAATTCATTTAAAAGTAAACCACTAATATTAACGGTAGTTAATGAAAAAATGTCTTCTGCATTTCAGCACCAGAAACAGAGAGCTGTATCATACAGAAGTATTGTGGGATAATTGAACAACAGCCAAATTAACAGAAACAATAATTGAGCAACAACATATAAACAAACAGAAACAGAGAGTTCAGACTTCTTAATCTGGGATTACACAAGTAGGTCAGCCATAACATTAGTGTTGTCTGGGAGGTTTTTTACATTAAAAAAAAGGGTTGTTTGCTTTTTTGTCTTACATGTACCGTTACACACCTAGTACTGTATCCATACATCAGTCCTGTGACATGACGCTAGCCAACCACTCTTAGACAAGACCTTCTAATTTAATGAATTAAAAGATTCTTATGGTCTCCTACAGATCTGCTGATTTTCAAAAATATTTGGTCAAAATTCATCCTGATATTCCAAAGTAAGACCGCCATGCCAAACCCTAATGCGAGACACACCATGCCAAACCCTATAGTGTACGATAGATCACTACATCTAAACCTGGCAATGCAGGGTACAGTAAGGTGAATTATAGTAGGGTTATAACTAGGACTGTCACGAGATCTTGTGAGATTAAAACGTATTATTTCTCGTTTACAAAAAAAGCTGTTTCGTGGGACGGTGTTAGGATTTATTTTTATTCTCTAAATATCAGAATCTATTTTCGTTTGGCTGTATGTGAGAGATTTGAACCGCACTTTGCTTTGCGCACACATCAAATTTAGAGCCCTCAAACAGAGCGAACGTCGGCGTTTACCACCATAACCGCCCCAGAGGCACGACTGGCAATATTGTGAATCGTCTCGTAAGATAAGCATATTGTCACACTTCGAGTTATAACTTAAAAGCTGTCCCTTTAGCCTTGTCCTCACTAGGTACAGTATGGTTTTATCCAGCTGATTCTGGTAGACTGCAAAACACCTCCGATGCCACAATGATTGTTTTCAACTGGTCTGTCGGATGCTTTCATTCATCCAAACCACCGTGTTTTATCTGAAATATTAGTCCATGTGTTGTTACTGGCACATCCAACTCAGGAAATGCCTGCATGGGAGAGGTGGGAAATAAGCAGAGCAAGAACAAGAGAAAGTATTGTACATATAAGAGTTAAAAGACAGAGACAAGATCTGCCCTGTTTTAGAGGACTGTTGCCTTGCCTTACCAAGTGTAGAAGTTTGTTTGCAAAGACCCTATTATCCACCCACACAAAAAGATCTGAACTTCATCCCATTCTGAGGTCTGGGCAGGGACAGTGGGCTTTTTCCCTTCATGATGAATTCAAGGGAGAACAGTCTGAGCGGGTCTGTTCACAAGCTTGGGGCTAAATCAGCCATGCTTTTAATGAGGCAATACACATGTCCACTCCTGCTCCACCTCTACGGGTGCAGTTTGCTGGTCAACAATGGAACGCAAAAGTAGGTGGTGGCAAAAAGTGGCTGGTGGGGGCTGAGCGAGACAAACCATTTAAGCAATTCTCAAGTTGCCAGGAATGTGAAACGCTCCCTGAGGAGATTCTTCCTTCTCCAGGAAGGCATAGGAAGGAAACCAAGTGCATTTTGAAACATTTCACTGGGAGTGAGCATGAAAAGGGGGTCATCGGGGGTGCTGATTAAAGCTTAAATATTTTGGAGAATAATCAAATTGTGATTTTTTTCCCCCTACAATATTGCCTTTGCGATTCAATAAACAATTATTTTTTCAATGTCCTCTTCTAGTCTATTTTTCAACAAACAAACATTAAATCAGTATATAATATTGGATTCATTGAACATCTTTGTTTTTCTAAATAATACAATTAAAAATATACTAAATACTTGCACTGCACGTAATCACCTGCATTTGAACACCAGTAAAACTAAAGTGATTGACTTACGGCGGTCAGTTCAACCACCCACACCGGTAAACATCCAGAGATCAGATATAGAAAGTGGACTCATTTAAATACCTGGGTGTCCACCTCAACATTGAACTGGACTGGACTCACAATTTAAACGCTGTGTATAATAAAGGAACCGACTTAACAAACTGATTAAGAGAGCTGACTTCGTCCTAGTCTGCCCACTAGACAGCATTGAGGAGGTGGCTGACAGAAGAATGCCGACCAAGTTGACATCCATAATGTCCAATCCATCTCACCCCATGCACAACACTGTGGAGGCCCTGAGTAGATCCTTCAGCATTAGACTGTTACATCCACAGTGCAAGAAGGAGCGCTACCGCACAGCCTTTCTACCCACAGCCATAAGACTTTACAACGCACTTATGTGATTACTGTAATGTTTTGTTTTCGGATGTTAGTGTTTTTTTGTAGTCTTTTACCTTCTATCTATATATTTTAGTGAGCAATATGTAGTATTTATTAAAAAAATTGTTTTTTAATTTCTTTACTTCTGTAACTGTATGTAAAAAAGTGCACTGCAACAATGTAATTTCCCAATTGTGGGATAAATAAAAGTCTATTCTATCCTATCC
This sequence comes from Entelurus aequoreus, assembly GCF_033978785.1. Lineage (NCBI taxonomy): Eukaryota > Metazoa > Chordata > Actinopteri > Syngnathiformes > Syngnathidae > Entelurus > Entelurus aequoreus. The sequence continues at coordinate 32,237,228 of NC_084739.1, read as the reverse complement.
AGTCTCATCAGCACAGCGCTTTTATTGCAAAGGCTGAAAATTAGTTTTTTGTCTTTGAGTTTTAGCTCTTACTTGACTGTCAATGTGTGGTGATGAGACGATGCTGAATGTTATTAAAGTGACTCCCGAAATCATGGCTGTCTTCCTTTCGTCATGTTAAACTTTCACAAAGTCATCAAAAATCTTTATAAGATTATTTAAAATCGATACGCTTAGATTAACATTTCCAGTAGTAGTATTTTCTCAAATCTGTTATAAGGATTACTATAAGTCTACTTAACAATTTACGGTTCATAGTTGGTTACTCACTGCTTGAAGTTCCCTAAGCACTTGTTGTCTGGAGTTGTCTAGTTTTGGGCAATACTACAAAGTTGGGTATCTATCTAATACAAAGTAGTTACTTGGGGCAATATCGAGCATTCCAATGCTGAAAGTGATACTTCAAATGGTCCTGCCACAGTCAGTAACAAATAAACAGAAAACAGTAGTGGTGGTAGATAGACACAAAGCTTCATCAAACATCTGATCCACTGAACAAAGAGCTCTAAAAATCTTGATCCTACACTTCTCTTTTGTAAAGTAAATCTGAACAGCCGATATGGGCATCTACATCAACTATATGATTTGCCTGAGAAGCTGGACCAAATTTTTTTTTAAAAAAAATCTATTTGTGGCGGCCTTAATTCTTTCGTGGCGGGCCGCCACAAATAAATGAATGTGTGGGAAACACTGATGTCACTAAGATGACATTTAAAAACAACACTAAATTAAAGTGCACTTTTTGTACAGAACGCCACTTTTTAAAACAAATAAAGCGCACTTTTGTGCATGATGACACACAAGATATTTCAATAAGTGTCTCATAAAAATGAGCTGCATATCAAATAGTATATGTCCTACGGTGTTGATGTGGAAATAGTTGCTTCGCCATTTAGTTGGTATGGTACCGAACTGAGATGTTGACATGTAAAGACATATTCCCGCTTGAAGCCAAACCACCGTCAGACGATGGACCCTGTGCTGTTTCTCTTGGGAATTAATTATTCCTCCATTTGTTACCAGAGTCGCACCTTTTTTCTCTCGTATTACCACTCAAACCACACCGTTAGCTGTTAGCATCACAGCTAACGTTACCATGTCGCTACCTGTCTGCTCCGCGGGAGCGTGTGACGTATGTAAGAAGGTGCGCTTGTTTTAAGTCTCCGTGAGAAGGAGAGACAGGAAAGAGTGAGAAACGCATGCAGTTTAATGCCCCGCAGCTAAACGCAACTGCGTGAGAACGTATACTCAAATATCACGATATAGTCATTTTCCATATCGCACAGAGACAAACCGCCCATCCCTAGTGTATATACAGTATGCATGAATAATTGTGTGTATGTGAGTATGTATGTGAATTTGTATGTACAATATATTTGTCTCTCTGTGTGTGCGAGAGCCAAATAACGGCCCCAGTCACCCAGGGAGCCCAACCCAAAACAGCAGGTGCGGTGCCCAGGGAACAAGGGACCACCGGCCACACGCAGCCAGGCCGGCCAACGACAGGAACCCCAGCCCACCGTGCCGCTACATAACGTTGTGAGGAATTGTTTGTGGCAGCCTGTCGTTGCCGAATTAGCAAGCCACAGCAAGAATGTGCGATCAATATGCATTATCAAAATAGGGAGATTGAATTAAAATGTCTACCGTGCAACCATCGCAAATAAAGATATATTCCTCACTCAAAAAAAGTCTGTGATCGCCATGAAGCGATGTGATCCACAATATTTTGATACTTTTGCCCTTTGTGTCTGTATCACTATTTTAAAAGGGCACTGGAGATGGCTGATGGAAGTGTTTGTTTCAGGATGCAGAGGATTACACTGTCAGTTGTCTGTGTGCACCAATTGATTACTATCTCTTCTTTTCCTAAGAAATCAGATTACTGCAGCAATGTCATACGAAAGACAATGCCCAAAGGCTTGAGATGCAAGGGGGTGAATATGCAAAGTAAGGTAATTTGTACAGAGGTAAAGTGTAACGCTCTCATTTTATATATAGATGGCACTCTTTAAAAGTGTTTTAATGTCATGGTTTGCTTGAAAAGAAATTAATCTGATATTACAATGTCTATTCACAATACACAATACAAAAACTGTATCTATTCATTAATAAAATACCCTTGTATCACGATATTACAATTAAAATACAATTACTTAGAGCTAACATTATTTGGTGTCTTATATAAAAAAACTTGCAAACCTGGATTATTGTGTTTGTCTTACTTTGTTTACACCACAAGAAAATCTTTGAAGAGATATACAGAAACAAGGGTAGAAGACAAGTAAACGTGTTTACAACAGACCTCTCTGTTATCTTGGGACCCAGATCAAAGAATGTGCTGGTCACCACAGATGAATATCAGAGGAAAATAGAAAGGGTTTTTGTTGATGTATGCAGGCTCAACTTGTGAATAGCATATTTTGGCAGGTAAATTGATGCCGCGTCATATACGATTTTGACACTCATGTGACCCCCACATACTTGATTTACAACAAAGGAGACCTGATGATTTTCCTATTTTCTGACCTATATATGTTGATACAATGTTGGATACTTGTGTTAAACAATGCCAAAGCTTAAAATCATAATGTTCATGCATTTAGACGTGAGCCTGCAAACAGTTTTGGATGCCTTTGAAAGCTGTGTTTTAGTCTTTTTTAACAGTGAGATCCCATTAGATATCAAAATGTGACGGACATACTTTTATGGGCATGCTAGCTCTCAGATAGCTCCCTTCTTTCTGCTTCCAACTGTGCCAAGATTGTATGAGACAGCAGTCAGGAGACTCCAATGTCATGCCGTCCCGCTTGCTCTGCTGAAAAATACTTTAATGTTTATTTGTCCACAACATTTTACAAGGGACTGATTTGTCAACATAAACCAGTCTAAGGATAGATTAGCCTAGGGCTGCAATGATTCATTGATTAAATAGTTAGATTAGAAAAAAGCATTGATTTGTATGTTGTTGCTTTGATGATACATAGAATGAGTAACATACGCAGACATTGTATTGCTCCAGGGCGGGACAAGTAGAGTGCAGATAAAGAAAGATGCCTGAGAAAAACAACGACAAAGTGGAAATACCACAAAGAGATGAGAGAGGTTTTGTGATATTTTAAAACTGAAAAAGAAACATTTTGGTGAAATGTTTGTACTGTCAAACAAAGCTGACTTATCACAATAGTAATACATCAATGATACATTACCAGAAATCATCCTGCTTATTAAAGAGCAGCACACAAGGTCAATTAATCATACTTTAACAGTATTTTGTTTAATTTGGGTCTTTATTAATCATCTCTTACCTGGCTCAAGAAAAAAATATTTTCCATATTTGATCCGCACCAGACTATATAAGCCGCAGACATATACGTTGCAAAACTAATATTTACACAGAAAGATTCTGTAAATGATTATTTACATACTTTAATTGTTTCCAAAGGTGCCTGTAACACGGAAGTAAAACAGCTGATCAAACAAAACAAAAGTCATGGTCATGAACCCACGAGCTGCGGAAGCTAGCTCTCCATCACCTAAACAGGCTCAATAACTCTACGGTGATGTCTTGGTGCGTTTACTGAAACAATTGTGAAACTGAAACAATACAAACAAAATTCTGTTGTAGGTTAATACGAACACAAACACATGTAAATGTGTTAGCATATTACCTAATGTTAACGATGCTAGCATCATTACATTACGATAGCATGAACAATACTCAGTGGCCTAGTGGTTAGAGTGTCCGCCCTGAGATCAGTAGGTTGTGAGTTCAAACCCCAGCCGAGTCATACCAAAGACTATAAAAATGGGACCCATTACCTCCCTGCTTGGCACTCAGCATCAAGGGTTGAAATTGGTGGTTAAATCACCAAAAATGATTCCCGGGCGCGGCACCGCTGTTGCCCAATGCTCCCCTCACCTCCCGGGGGTGATCAAGGGGATGGGTCAAATGCAGAGGACAAATTCACCACACCTAGTGTGTGTGTGTGACAATCATTGGTACTTTAACTTTAAAGGCCTACTGAAATGAAATTTTCTTATTTAAACGGGGATAGCAGATCCATTCTATGTGTCATACTTGATCATTTCGCGATATTGCCATATTTTTGCTGAAAGGATTTAGTAGAGAACATCGAGAGCGATTCGGAACGAGAAAGCGACGATTACCCCATTAATTTGAGCGAGGATGAAAGATTTGTGGATGAGGAACGTGAGAGTGAAGGACTAGAGTGCAGTGCAGGACGTATCTTTTTTCGCTCTGACCGTAACTTAGGTACAAGGGCTCATTGGATTCCACACTTTCTCCTTTTTCTATTGTGGATCACGGATTTGTATTTTAAACCACCTCGGATACTATATCTTCTTGAAAATGAGAGTCGAGAACGCGAAATGGACATTCACAGTGACTTTTATCTCCACGACAATACATCGGCGAAGCACTTTAGCTACGGAGCTAACGTGATAGCATCGTGCTTAAATGCAGATAGAAACAAAAGAAATAAGCCCCTGACTGGAAGGATAGACAATAGATCAACAATACTACCAAACACTGGACATGTAACCACACGGTTAATGCTGTCCAACCTGCCGAAGCCTAGCAATGCTGTTGCTAACGACACCATTGAAGCTAACTTAGCTACGGGACCTCGACAGAGCTATGCTAAAAACATTAGCTATCCACCTACGCCAGCCCTCATCTGCTCATCAACACCCGTGCTCACCTGCGTTTCAGCGATCGACGGCGCGACGAAGGACTTCACCCGATCATCGATGCGGTCGGCGGCTAGCGTCGGATAGCGCGTGTTGCTACAGCTTTCTTCTTTGCAGTCTCCATTGTTCATTAAACAAATTGCAAAAGATTCACCAACACAGATGTCCAGAATACTGTGGAATTTTGCGATGAAAACAGAGCTGTTTGTATTGTGATACAATGTGTCCGAATACTTCCGCTTCAACCATTGACGTCACGCGCAAACGTCATCATACCTAGACGTTTTCAACGGGAAGTTTCGCGGGAAATTTAAAATTGCTCTTTATAAGTTAACCCGGCCGTATTGGCATGTGTTGCAATGTTAAGATTTCATCATTGATATATAAACTATCAGACTGCGTGGTCGGTAGTAGTGGGTTTCAGTAGGCCTTTAACTTTAATATGCATGAAAATACTCCTAAAAACATCACACTTGGGACGGTTTAGTAACTATAAACTGTTTTAATTATACTGTAAAACATACAAATGTTGCTGAGAGTTCTGAATGAAGAATCCTTACGAGTAAAAACGCTAAGGACGGAACGGCAATTGTACTAATTGTAACAGCGGGAAACGCTGTAGCCAATCACCCAGCAGCACCTGCAGTGAGCGAACTCGTCCAAAAGACATAGCACAAAAATACCATATTATTTCTATGTAAGTGCATGTGTTTTATGAAAACTATTTGCATTATGGCCGTCAGCGAAGAAAAATCCCTATATTAGCCGCACCGTTTTATAAGCCGCAGTGTCAAAAGCGTAGGAAAAAAGTAGCGGCTTATAGTCCGGAATTTACGGAAATATATTTTATTTGTTATGCAATTTTAATTTCAATAAATCTTAAAGGCCTACTGAAATGACATTTTTTTATTTAAACGGGGATAGCAGATCCATTCTATGTGTCATACTTGATCATTTCGCGATATTGTCATATTTTTGCTGAAAGGATTTAGTAGAGAACAACGACGATAAAGTTCGCAACTTTTGGTCGCTGATAAAAAAAAGCCTTGCCCCTACCGGAAGTAGCGTGACGTCACAAGCTGGAGTGCTGCTCACATTTCCCTATTGTTTACACCAGCAGCGAGAGAGATTCGGACAGAGAAAGCGACGATTACCCCATTAATTTGAGCGAGGATGAAAGATTCGTGGATGAGGAACTTTCGAGTGAAGGACTAGAATGCAGTGCAAGACATATCTTTTTTCGCTCTGACCGTAACTTAGGTACAAGCTGGCTCATTGGATTCCACACTCTCTCCTTTTTCTATTGTGGATCACGGATTTGTATTTTAAACCACCTCGGATACTATATCCTCTTGAAAATGAGAGTCGAGAACGTGAAATGGACATTCACAGGGACTTTTATCTCCACGACAATACATCGGCGAAACACTTTAGCTACGGAGCTAACGTGATAGCATTGGGCTTAACTGTATATAGAAACAGACGAAATAAACCCCTGACTGGAAGGATAGATAGAAAATCAACAATACTATTAAACCATGGAGCTGTAACTACACGGTTAATGCTTTCCAGCCTGGCGAAGGTTAAGAATGCTGTTGCTAACGACGCCATTGAAGCTAACTTAGCAACCGGACCTCACAGAGCTATGCTAAAAACATTAGCTATCCACCTACGCCAGCCAGCCCTCATCTGCTCATCAACAACCGTGCTCACCTGCGTTCCAGCGATTGACGGTGTGACGAAGGACTTCACCCGATCACAGATGCGGTCGGCGGCCCGGAGACGGAGGAAGTTAAGGTGAGTTCGGCGGCTAGCGCGTCTGCTATCCAAGTCAAAGTCCTCCTGGTTGTGTTGCTACAGCCAGCCGCTAATACACCGATCCCACCTACAACTTTCTTCTTTGCAGTCTTCATTGTTCATTAAACAAATTGCAAAAGATTCATCAACACAGATGTCCAGAATACTGTGGAATTTTGAGATGAAAACAGAGCTTTTTTGTATTGGATTCAAAGGTGTACCAATACTTCCGTTTAACTAGTGACATCACTCGCATACGTCATCATACAAAGACGTTTTCAACCGGAAATTTAGCGGGAAATTTAAAATTGCACTTTATAAGTTAACCCGGCCGTATTGGCATGTGTTGCAATGTTAAGATTTCATCATTGATATATAAACTATCAGACTGCGTGGTCGGTAGTAGTGGGTTTCAGTAGGCCTTTAAAGTACTGTACAACAGTACAAACCAATATTAAAAAAAAAAAAAAGGTTAGCTATTAAAACAGATCAAATACCAAGACTAAACCACTAGCAGTGAAGCATAAACAAAAAGCAAGCAAAATAGTGGGTTTTCTGACAGTCGGTCTATTTATTTCAGTTATTTATAAGAATTCACGAGTCCAGTGATAACAGAGTCCAGATAACCGTGATAGTTTCGGTCGTGTGTTCATGTGTTACGTGCGTACATAGATCATTACGTCCTAGAAGCCATATGAGGGTGGGATATGATGCTTAAAATAAACTTGAAAGTTAGCGCCCTCTAGGCATCTGTTTATCATCTTGCTTCGGGTATCGATCGATCTGTCTGTCTAAGAAACTAATATGCACAATCGAGTATCTTAGTTGTTCAGACAGTAATGTGATTTTACAAGTTTGGATTGGGGGAATGCCATTTCTTAATGGAGAAATACATTAATGTCTCATGTTTTCATGTTAGCAATTTTTAACCCTATTCCTTGCTTCTCCAGTAAATGAGCAGCGTCACCGTAAAGTGTTATTAATCACGGTGTTATGATAATGTTAATATAAAACAAGGTCATTATATCGTTTATCATTACATTTCTACTTGCAAACCAGAAAAAGTAATTGCAGAAATAATCCCTGCACAAGTAATAAAGACCATTTTCCTCTTAACTATCCTTGGTTACTCAGCAACAACAACAAAGCTCAAAAAGCTCAGGTCAGCTCTTCAGTGAGGGAAAAATGGGAACATGCTGAGCCAACTCACTATGCTCCTGCACTACCTTGACCTGAGCTTTTTTGTTAAACTGCTTGAAGGTAAACAAAATATTGCTAGACTACCTTGTTTATGAAAAAAAACAACAGTACAAACCAATATTAAAAAAAAAAAAAAAAGGTTAGCTATTAAAACAGATCAAATACCAAGACTAAACCACTAGCAGTGAAGCATAAACAAAAAGCAAGCAAAATAGTGGGTTTTCTGACAGTCGGTCTATTTATTTCAGTTATTTATAAGAATTCACGAGTCCAGTGATAACAGAGTCCAGATAACCGTGATAGTTTCGGTCGTGTGTTCATGTGTTACGTGCGTACATAGATCATTACGTCCTAGAAGCCATATGAGGGTGGGATATGATGCTTAAAATAAACTTGAAAGTTAGCGCCCTCTAGGCATCTGTTTATCATCTTGCTTCGGGTATCGATCGATCTGTCTGTCTAAGAAACTAATATGCACAATCGAGTATCTTAGTTGTTCAGACAGTAATGTGATTTTACAAGTTTGGATTGGGGGAATGCCATTTCTTAATGGAGAAATACATTAATGTCTCATGTTTTCATGTTAGCAATTTTTAACCCTATTCCTTGCTTCTCCAGTAAATGAGCAGCGTCACCGTAAAGTGTTATTAATCACGGTGTTATGATAATGTTAATATAAAACAAGGTCATTATATCGTTTATCATTACATTTCTACTTGCAAACCAGAAAAAGTAATTGCAGAAATAATCCCTGCACAAGTAATAAAGACCATTTTCCTCTTAACTATCCTTGGTTACTCAGCAACAACAACAAAGCTCAAAAAGCTCAGGTCAGCTCTTCAGTGAGGGAAAAATGGGAACATGCTGAGCCAACTCACTATGCTCCTGCACTACCTTGACCTGAGCTTTTTTGTTAAACTGCTTGAAGGTAAACAAAATATTGCTAGACTACCTTGTTTATGAAAAAAATATCAACAATACCATATTATATCATTATCAGAACCAATTAAGGAGCAGTTCTGGAATCAAAATCCTTCCAAGGATAGAATCGCTATGCCAAAAGAGAAGTACTTGGACACAGAAAAACACACATACAGTACTGTACAAGTTTATGTGTTCACATTCAGAATTGCCCAAAGACACAACCAACCAAAAAGACTGAAAGCTAGGGGAGAAAGATAATCGCACAGATCTCAGAAACTCACAAGGAACATAAAAGATATGCAACAAGGAAAACTGCCTGCTGGACCATAAAATGCCTTGTCATAGACAACCATAATTTATTGCACCAAGCACACGACAATTGTTTATGATACAGCACTTATACCACAAAAGTTAATAAAACTGATTTTCATTTCCAACAAGATCAGCGACACACATAAGATTTGTTTGCATTTACTAAACATTAGGCACACTTGAACTCACTACTGACATAATATACAGGACTTTGTTTTGATCAACAATGTCCTTCATTCATTGAACATTGTTATTGTGTAAACATCAATAGATTCATTACTGTGACAACTTGAAAGAATTACACTTCAAAACCTTTCCAAAAGTTGCTTGTCGTGCTCTCATTTGATACCCTACAACTCAGCTGGACACCCACACATGTAAAAGCTAGTGGAAGGGAAAGCAGCTGCAGAGAAAATGACCCAGCCCTTGAAAGAATGCCATGGCAGACTCCCTTAAACAGGCCTTGGGTTGGTCTCCATTCAAGACCTTTTACACCAGTAAGGGACAAGCAGTCTAAAAACAAACATCGTCTGAAATAAGGCAAAAAATATTGCTTTAGTCAACTAATATAATTTGAAGAACAATACTTATTGTAATCTATACAGATAATTTATATTCCTTGTCACATCACTGATTATTATTACACATTGTAGTTATACCAAATTACAACAGCAATTATGATTGCAAGTGATAAAACATTATGCTCTGCCTTTATTCATTCATAATCATTTATAAACTGTATTTATACTTTCATGCAGCACATTTTTCGCCAGACTGTTGCAGGAAATTAATTCCCAATCTGCAGCATACAGGAAATTAATTCTCAATCTGCAGCATAAACTCAATGTTCAGGTGGGCAAATGTGTTTAAATATCATGGTAAACTACAAAAGCATATTAATCAAGGCTTACAGTATGATACCAATTTTTTTTTTTAACCAAAATCTATAACAAACTATAACCACAAGGTATTTCACAATTTGTAGTCTAATGGTTTATGCTGCAGTGTTTCCCAT
>NC_084739.1:31909728-31917228 GCF_033978785.1 Entelurus aequoreus | reverse complement strand
TCTAACTACCTCAGTGACTTCACTCCGAGAGATCGACGTCGATCCCCTACCATCCTCAGGCCCTGCTCCTATCAGGGAGGGTGTGTCTGATGTATTTGGGTTCAGGAGTTCCTCAAAGTGCTCTTTCCAACGCCCTACGACTTCCTCACTTGAAGTCAGCAAAGTCCCATCCTTGCCGTACACAGCTTGGATGGTTCCCTGCTTCCCCCTCCTGAGGTGCCGTATGGTCTTCCAGAACAGCTTTGGTGCCGCCCGATAGTCCTTCTCCATGGATTCCCCGAACTGCTCCCACACCCTCTGCTTAGCCTCGTCCACAGCCACGGCCGCTGCCCTTCGGGCCCGTCGGTACCTTGCAACTGCCTCCGGAGTCCCCCGGGATAACATAACCCGGTAGGACTCCTTCTTCAGTCGGACGGCTTCCCTGACCACCACTGTCCACCAGGGTGTTCGAGGGTTACCGCCCCTTGAGGCACCTAAGAACTTCTGGCCACAGCTCGCAGCTGCAGCTTTAGCAATAGAGGCTTTGAACATTGCCCATTCCTGTTCAATGTCCCCAACCTCCACAGGGATGGCAGAAAAGTCCCGCCGGAGGTGGGAGTTGAAGTCCTTCCGGACAGAGGACTCCTCCAAACGTTCCCAGTTCACCCGCACTACACGCTTGGGTTTGCCAGGTCTGTCCAGAGGTTTCCCCCGCCATCTAACCCAACTCACCACCAGATGGTGATCAGTTGACAGTTCAGCCCCTCTCTTCACCCGAGTGTCCAAAACATACGGCCTCAGATCAGCTGATACGATTACAAAATCGATCATTGATCTTTGGCCTAGGGTGCTCTGGTACCAGGTACACCTATGAGCATCCTTATGCTTGAACATGGTGTTTGTTATCGCAAGTCCGTGACTAGCACAGAAGTCCAATAACAATCCACCACTCAGGTTCAGATCAGGGAGACCGTTCCTCCCAATCACGCCAGTCCAAGTATCACTGTCATTGCCCACGTGCGCGTTGAAGTCCCCCAGCTAGACTATGGAATCCCCTGCCGGCGCCCCATACAGGACCCCATGCAAGGTATCCAAGAAGGCTGAATACTCTGAACTCCTGTTTGGTGCATATGCACAAACAACAGTCAGATTTTTCCCCCCTCCAACCCTAAGGCGAAGGGAGGCGACCCTCTTGTCCACTGGGGTAAACTCCAACGTACAGGCACTCAGCCGGGGACTCGTGAGTATCCCCACACCCGCCTGTGCCCTCACACCCTGAGCAACTCCAGAAGTGAACAAGGTCCATCCCTTGTCCAAGAGTGTGGTTTCAGAGCCCTTGCTATGCGTAGAGGTAATCCCCACCAGATCCAACCGGTAGCGCTCCACCTCTCGCACCAGCTCAGGCTCCTTCCCCACCAGCGTAGAGACGTTCCACGTCCCGAAAGTCAGCCTCTGCTGCCCCGAATTGGTCCGTCTGGAGCCTCCACTTTCACTGCCATCCACTTGGCAGCGCACCCGACCCCACTGGTTCTGACCGCGGGTGGTGGGCCCACGTGGCAGAGAAGATGGTGTGTCCACGTAGCTTCTTCGGGCTGTGCCCGGCCGGGCTCCGTGGCAAGCCCGGCCACCAGGCGCTCGCTGACGAGCCCTACCTCCGGGCCTAGCTCCGGAGGAGGGCCCCGGGCTTCCTCCGGGCCGGGTAACGCATCCTCGTTTAGTGTAGTTCATGGGGGGTATCGTAACCCTGATGGGGGGGGGGCATTCGGGTGCTACACCTTGCCCAAGGGTGACCCGGAACTATGTAAGGCAGGGGCGTTCAACTCCCTGAGGCTTAATACAAGCCCACATACCATGCATTAAAGTCAATCATATTTAAACCACCCTTTTGAACATCTTTAACCATTTTTCTTTTATAATGCCATTTATTTTTCTCAATAAATTCTAAGTTGATATCATTAATAGTTTTAACAATCTTGGTTGTTGTAGGTTGGGAACAAGCCGGATACATATGTCTGGATTATTACGGTTGGGTAGCATGTTAATGTGCGGATCGTTTCCCCAAGATGCAGACAGACATCCGGAAGCAGTGTGCAGATAGAAAAATTATTTATTCTTCATAAATCAGGCAAGAATATAAACAAACAGAAAAGCATGCCGATTGCTCGGGAAGCTATGGCAAAGCTAACGGAAAAGCTTAGCATAGAAAACACGAACAAGAGGCAAGAATCATCAAACGTAACTGTTGTGTGAAGCAAACAAAAAAGCCAGACCAAGTGTGGCAAGAGGCAGGAATAACTAATTCTCTGATTAGTGCCCGGTAGCAGGTGAGCATCCCGACCACTAATCAGAGGCAGGTGAAAATAATAAGCACCCAGGACAACCAAGAAACACAAACCCGGGTGCTGAAAAACAGAACAAAAAGAATCCTAAACATAAAGAAAACATGATCCGGGCAGCGGATCATCACATGGATATGCAATCCATTTTAGTGAGCAAGCTTCTTCCAAAGATGGTTATGTCTCACTGTAGCCACCTGTTTAGGATTGATTTATAGTGATCAATACTGTTTTCGATGTTGACCTTATCTGCTCTGATCTGATTTTTACATATAAGAATGCCTAAATATTTTACCTCATCTTTTGCTTTGAAAATTGTGCAATGTTGGGCTTGGACAATCATGTAAGGTGAGGATTTCACACATTTCCATGTTTAAGTAGAGTTTAAGAGCTTTAGAAAACAAATCAATAGCTTGTAAGGCTAGAGGGATTTGAAGTTATTAAAAAAAAAAAAAAAAGTGTTGTCATCAGCCACTTGACTTATCAATATCTCATTTCTTTTATGTCTTGAACCTGGCGTGCCGAGGGCACAGGAAACTTCGGCAAAGCTCAACTCAGGAACGATCAAAGGCTAGTGGCAACTAGGAGAAACCAAAAAAGCAAGCTGTCGCATGAAGCAAGCGACACTACCAGACAGAGTATGGCGCGAGGCAGGAGTAAATAGCTATCTGATTCGTGACCAGGAGCAGGTGAGCGTCCTGACCACTAATCAGAGGCAGGTGACGAAAATCAGCACCTATAGCAACTAGGAAACCCAACGAGGGTGCTGAAACAGAAATAAACAACTGAGAAATACCAAACAAAGCATGACCCGGGCAACGGATCACAACATTTTCCCTCTTTTCTGACAACATTTGTTGTGTCCATCAACAAATGTTAACTATAGAATTGAATCATTCATACATCATATCAAATCTTAATGAATCGTTCATACACAATATTGAATCGTATCGATTTATTCATACATTAAATCAAATTGTTCTGTTTTGTAAACGAATCACTGCTGGAGGACTCTCGCTAAGACCCACACTTTGTCGACCGGATGAGTTGGGTCCTTGGAAGGATACAGCCACCGAATTGCTAATGTGTGTCTTGTACACTTCCTCATCACAAACTGACTTTCTCTCCCTGTGCGCTTCAACTACTGATGCAGAAGGTACGGAACACCCTCTGCTAGAGAAAACCTACCTGAGTCCTTGTTGTTTCTTCTTCATGAAGGTCTTCGAACTGCTCTGATCGCTCACCTAGGACCTGTTTGTCTTGGGAGACCCTACCAGGGGGTATAGAAGACCCCGGACAACATAGCTCCTAGGAGCATGGGACACGCAAACTCCTCTACCACGATAAGGCGGCAGCTCAGAAAGGAGCCTACATTACATTCTATTACAGCAAAATAGACCTCAACAGTATTTCCACACGTTGTATGTTACTTCCTGTTTCCTGAGAAACTTTTGTAAAGACACACAAGAACGGGACACTTTACGTTGCTTGATGTACTAAATAAACACGGCTTATGAATAACACCAACGGAATATTCATTCCCTACCATGGATAACTGAGCAGAAAACTTGACATGTGAGATTTGCAATATAAATTATGAACGATACAACATATATATATATTAAGAACATATTATTGTCGCTCCTCTATAGTTCAGATCACCTCCTCGAGATTGCTTTTTTTGCAATAAAGAAAAATGCAACGAATGTGCAACATACAAGGCAAAACATGAACGCAAAGGATAAAAAAACCCCACCCATCCGATATAATATCACTTTTCTGCAGTACAGAACTTTGTTGTAGAAATCTGCTCCCGCCGATACCAGATCTTTATGCTCTAATATCTCAATAAATTCAAATGAAAATATCTATACTTTTGATTCTTTAGTGTTTTGAGATAATGCATATCATTAACAGGAAAACAGTGTAAAAATAATTAAAACTTTATTAAATTAAAAACTGTTTAAAATAATTTGATCAGGTACAAAGGTGACTTTGGGAAGCTCAGTTATTTGTCTGAACATATGAAATAGCCCCTAAAGAGGAGCTGAACTTAAAAAAAAATGTTGCCTATTATCTTTAATCACATGTTTTTCTCTTTTCTGTGCATTCAAAAAGTAAAATAAAACTGCTAGGTCAAGGCGGATAATCATGCAGGTAATGGAGATATTACCTTAAAACGCGCTCTAGAAATCATCCAAAAACCTCTAACACTGATTTCATATACATGCTCTATGTTGCTGTTGCAACAACATAGGGCACACTTTCTGTGTTTGCTAGCATTAATGGATGACTTGGTGAGTGTTATCATGTAGCACGATTGCTGAACGTTTCAAATAAGAACATGGGTACTCCGGCTTTCTCCCACCTCCGAAGACATGCACCTGGGGATAAGTTGATTGGCAACACTAAATTGGCCCTAGTGTGTGAATGTGAGTGTGAATGTTGTCTGTCTATCTGTGTTGGCCCTGCGATGAGGTGGCAACTTGTCCAGGGTGTACCCCGCCTTCCGCCTGAATGCAGCTGAGATAGGCTCCAGCACCCCCTGCGAACCCAAAAGAGACAAGCGGTAGGAAATGGATGGATGAAACAGTGACTTACAATATCCGTTCTCACTCGGATGCTGACTGGATGTTGTATCTTCCAGCACTTCTTCTCCCTTTGAGCTGCTTAATTCAGAATATGTCTTACTATGCCTCCTGGCGATGTTGCAATGGTCTTGTAGTGCGTTATAGAAATATTTACAGGTGGTCTTATCTGATAGGATTGTATGCTACAAGTTTTTGAATAATAGTAAATGTGACCTTTCATTTTCGTGACATTTGTGTAGCAGATGTTAATTATTAGGGGTGAACACATACATTACAAACTCTGTAATGGAAAATTGTGTTAGATAAGCCTTCAGTGATGTATGGCAATCCATTTTGTTTTAAATGAGTACTGTACAGTGTATTCGCCTTAGATAAGCATAACAATTACATTTAATCACGCGTTTTCTTTCTGTTTGCAATTTAATAGAGGAGCATTTTTTTCACCCAACTGTTCACTAGTAAATGTAACCAAGCGTTTCATTGTGCATGCCAAATCTCCCTTTCAGACTAAGATGCATTATTGATTTTGGATGACAGTACATTGCATTAGTGCTTGTTCTTTATCAAACCACCATCAGCAATCATTCTAACGGGCTTATTGTTTTGTTTTCCTGTGACTAAGATTAAGCTAATGCAAACAGCTAAATACAAACCTGATGGAGAAATAATGCAATGACACTAATTGATATGCATAAACCGTTAAATATCACAGATGCAGAAGTGGAATGACCTCCACCTCTTCCAGTCTAAATGTCTGACGAGGGCCCCTCGTTTAATCTAATAGTCCCATGGGAGCACCTTAGCCCATTCACTTCATGTTTCCCAATTGGTGTTTAGAAGCCTTACCGGATGGGAAGCCTTAACGCCCCCATTTGTTTTCCTGCCAGTAATCGATGGCAGACTCACTGTTACAGCTAATGTGATTTATGTGTCCAATTTTTACAGTTATGCTTCATGTACAAATTGTCTTTGGTGATGTAAATTCTCCATTCTTCCACATTCTTTTATTCACATACTGCTGATTCGGAATTCTGGTTTTCAAACATCAGGAAAAAATGTGTGTTTATATTCTAGTATTTTTCAACCAAATCAATATATCTGCTATTTTGAATACTGTGACACCAAAGCCTAATCTGTTGCTTCACAATAAACTAAAATGTCACTAAGCACGTAAAGACTAGAACATGTACATTTATACTTATATTTTGTGTGCAAGGATAACTGTGCGGATTGGTAAGTATTACACCCCATGCTTTATATCTGAGTAAAGTAAAATACCAACCTATATTAGAGTAAAGAATAAATGCCAATTAATTTGGAGAACCAGGTATTATCTGATATAAATCAGAACCTTAAGTACAGAATCTGCATTGAGAACGCAGGAAAGTCAACACGGATATACATTGTTGACGGAAGCGACATGAAAAAAAACAAGTGTAAAATCTCTTTACTCATCAATGACAAAAAAAAAACAGTCAAAGGGAGATCCCAAGTGGTTAGACCTAAAAGCAAAGCAAAGTCTAAATTTCCTTTATGTCTTTTCAGTTTGACAAATCACCGATCAATCTTACAAAAACTGTCTTCTACAAAACCACAGAAGAGGACTGTGGAAAAACTAGTGAGCATCCTGGATGATGCCAGTCACCCTCTGCATACCGTTGTCAGTAGCCAGAGGAGCCTGTTCAGTGCTAGACTGCTTCATCCCAAGTGCAGGACTAATAGACTAAAAAACTCCTTTGTCCCACACGCGATTAGACTGTACAACTCGTCTCTGGGGGGGGGGGGGGGGGGGGGGGGGGGGGGGGGGGCACTAGGATGACAGGGGATGCAAAACAATAACAGTGTAATACGTTTTCATAACATGGTCACTAATGCCTAGTTTCTCTTGTTATATTCTTATTTTACTGTTATATTTGTATTCTCATTGATGCTTTTTGTTTTTATTCTACTGTAATATTTTTCTATTTTGTTTCCATTTATACCCCCATTATTTACTTTTTTAAATTTGATCTCAATTCTGTACACTGCTGCTGGAATTTTAATTTTCCTGAGGGAACTCTCCTGAAGGAATCAATAAAGTACTATCTATCTATCTATCTATCTATCTATCTATCTATCTATCTATCTATCTATCTATCTATCTATCTATCTATCTCAGGCATGAAATGTTACACCTCACAAGTCAGTGCTAACAAAAAAAAGATGGAAAGAATGTTGTAAGGATTTGCTGATGAATTCACTAACAACAACGGATTCATATGACAGGCGGAACACAGCCGAGCAGCTCAGTGTTGACACGTTCTTATATAAAATGTTTGACCACTCAGTGGATTTAAGAGCTCGCACAGCATTAGACTCCACGGACACACCAGATAGATTAAAATCTGAAACAAACTACAATATTGTTTTGTCATGATTTGTGATCATTAAGAATTTTGTTGGGAATTTGATTTATCTAAAAAAATTTTTTGTAATTGCTATTTCTGTTGGCGTATAGACAATTATTGCTTGGCGGCAATCGTCCATCCATCCATCCATCCATCCATCCATTTCCAACCGCTTGTCCCTTTCGGGGTCGCGGGCGGTGCTGATTC